>NC_092707.1:366315604-366470604 GCF_047496885.1 Scyliorhinus torazame
GACCTTGGGTAGGTTGCTCTTTCCAAGAGCCTGTGCAGACCCGATGGGCCGAATGGCCTCCTTCTGCACTGTAAATTCTATGATAAATACATAGGCACAGGCATCGAGTGAAGCATACGGAGTGTAGACTACTCAGTAGAGAAGATGTGTGAAGAAATCAGTTCAGTCCATAAAGAGTGTCATTCAGTGGGCAGCACGGTGGCACAGTGGTTAGCACTGCTGCATCACGGCACCAATAACATGGGTTCGATCCCGGCCCTGCATCACTGTCCGTGTGGAGTTTGCACATTCTCCCTGTGTCTCAGCCCCACAACCCAAAAGGATGTGCAGGGTAGGTGAATTGGCCACGCTAAATTGTCCTTAATTGGGGAAAAAAACAATTAAATTGGCTCTAAATCCAGGAAGAGGGATCTCCCAGCAGCGCTGCGCCGCCATTCGGGTGCAACACGGCCAGTAGATCAAGCTCTATGTGTTGGCAGACTCATTTAAGCAATGTTGAGCCCAACATTGTAATACCACACACATGTACTTACTAACCAGCATCACTGGATAGCGGGAAGGAATAGGAACGAGGATAGCGATAAGACCTTTGACGGTTTCCCTGCTGCAAACTCCCTCCCCACCATTACCCTTTTCCCTACTCTGGCCAATTGTAGAAACCCAATCCTGCCCCATCTAAGAACAGCTAGCTCATCACAGAATGAGAATTGAATTCTGACATTCTGGGTTGTGTAACTCATTTACATGGTTCCTTTGCCAATTAATGCATTGAGAAAATGACTTAAGTCTTTTAAGATCAACATAAACGAGTAACAATATCCTGCATTTTGCCAGAAAGGTCATGCATTCCCATCCCAGATTGGGGTTTGCACTGTACAGCGAGGAAGCTGTATGTAAATATCCTTTCACTGTTGGCAGCACAGGAACTGTTGTGTCTAGAATTCTGCGCTCATGCTTGTTACTATGACTACCAAAGTGTAGCATTATAATTGGCTGTTGGCAGCTGACTAAAATCTGGCCAGTTACAGTAGGTTGTTCATAATTTATATCACTTCTCTCCCAGGAGAATATTGACTTGTCAGTGAAGAGACTTGATTGAGGGGCTGTTTAGCACAGGGCTAAATCGCTGGCTTTGAAAGCAGACCAAGGCAGGCCAGCAGCACGGTTCAATTCCCGTAAAAGCCTCCCCAAACAGGCGCCGGAATGTGGCGACTAGGGGCTTTTCTCAGTAACTTTATTTTTTTGAAGCCTACTTGTGACAATAAGCGATTTTCATTTCATTTCATTTCATTGCAGGTTTTGGCAGTTTTACATCCCTCTGCCAAGCTAGGCTGGTTGATAGAATGTTGATTGTTTTTGAACTTTTTTTTTTGTTAGGTTCGGATATTGATGCTGCCACTGCGATGATGTTGCTGAATTCATCTCCAGAGCAAAGACTTCCTCAGTGTAAGCTGTACTTTTTAATTTCCCCTTTATTCCCCAACAAATTGTGCTAATAAGGCGATAATGGCTTTTTCTGTGGTCAATTTGAGGACATTTAATTACGAATGTAGAAAATTGTCTTGTCGTTACTGCAACGTGAATCAAGGCAACTGTTTTAGGATTTGCTTTTTCTCATTCCACATTTTCTGCCCATCTCCCCTGAAGCTACCAACTCCATAAAAGGTTACAGTATAGAAGGAATCCCATCTTGTCTGTGACAACAGCATTCAAAAGCTAATCCCATACTCTCCCCAGAGCCTTATAGCTTCCATTGTTTCAAATATTTATCCAGTTTTCACTTTAAAAATGCAATGAGCCCTTGAGGAGACGTATCAGTTACCCAAGGACAAAAGGTTCAGGTATCTGCAGGTGAGGGACTTTGTTAGAAAAGAGGTGCCGTCCTTTCCAGAACTCCCACCTCCGGTGTTGCAAGGCAAGTTGTTGTCTGAGGATGACATTGGGGAGGGGAGAGTGGTGGATATAAATGGAGAGCTGATGGATAAGCGAGGGCGCTCCTGTGGAGAAGGTCAGATGCAAGTGAGAATTGGGGGCGGGGTTGGGGTGTGGAAGGAAGCCCTGCGGATGGATGCTTCCTCGTTTTATGCGAGGTTAAGCCTCATTCAATTTAAGGTGGTGCACAGAGCCCACATGACCGTCTCAAGGATGAGCCAGTTCTTTTCAGGGGTGGAGGATGTCGTGTTATGTTATATTAGGACAGAAGGTGAGAGCATTGAGGGAGAACTAGGGAATAGGGACAGTGTGGCTCTGAGGCAGAGCAGACGGGGAGAAGTTGCTGAACACAGCGGGTCTGGTGGCCTGAAGTGCATATGTTTTAATGCAAGGAGCATTACGGGTAAGGCAGATGAACTTAGAGCTTGGATTACTACTTGGAACTATGATGTTGTTGCCATTACAGAGACCTGGTTGAGGGAAGGGCAGGATTGGCAGCTAAACGTTCCAGGATTTAGATGTTTCAGGCGGGATAGAGGGGGATGTAAAAGGGGAGGCGGAGTTGCGCTACTTGTTCAGGAGAGTATCACAGCTATACAGCGAGAGGACACCTCAGAGGGCAGTGAGGCTATATGGGTAGAGATCAGGAATAAGAAGGGTGCAGTCACAATGTTGGGGGTATACTACAGGCCTCCCAACAGCCAGCGGGAGATAGAGGAGCAGATAGGTAGACAGATTTTGGAAAAGAGTAAAAACAACAGGGTTGTGGTGATGGGAGACTTCAACTTCCCCAATATTGACTGGGACTCACTTAGTGCCAGGGGCTTAGACGGGGCAGAGTTTGTAAGGAGCATCCAGGAGGGCTTCTTAAAACAATATGTAAACAGTCCAACTAGGGAAGGGGCGGTACTGGACCTGGTATTGGGGAATGAGCCCGGCCAGGTGGTAGATGTTTCAGTAGGGGAGCATTTCGGTAACAGTGACCACAATTCAGTAAGTTTTAAAGTACTGGTGGACAAGGATAAGAGTGGTCCGAGGATGAATGTGCTAAATTGGGGGAAGGCTAATTATAACAATATTAGGCGGGAACTGAAGAACATAGATTGGGGGCGGATGTTTGAGGGCAAATCAACATCTGACATGTGGGAGGCTTTCAAGTGTCAGTTGAAAGGAATACAGGACAGGCATGTTCCTGTGAGGAAGAAAGATAAATACGGCAATTTTCGGGAACCTTGGATGACGAGTGATATTGTAGGCCTCGTCAAAAAGAAAAAGGAGGCATTTGTCAGGGCTAAAAGGCTGGGAACAGACTAAGCCTGTGTGGCATATAAGGAAAGTAGGAAGGAACTTAAGCAAGGAGTCAGGAGGGCTAGAAGGGGTCTTGAAAAGTCATTGGCAAATAGGGTTAAGGAAAATCCCAAGGCTTTTTACACTTACATAAAAAGCAAGAGGGTAGCCAGGGAAAGGGTTGGCCCACTGAAGGATAGGCAAGGGAATCTATGTGTGGAGCCAGAGGAAATGGGCGAGGTACTAAATGAATACTTTGCATCAGTATTCACCAAAGAGAAGGAATTGGTAGATGTTGAGTCTGGAGAAGGGGGTGTAGATAGCCTGGGTCACATTGTGATCCAAAAAGACGAGGTGTTGGGTGTCTTAAAAAATATTAAGGTAGATAAGTCCCCAGGGCCGGATGGGATCTACCCCAGAATACTGAAGGAGGCTGGAGAGGAAATTGCTGAGGCCTTGACAGAAATCTTTGGATCCTCGCTGTCTTCAGGGGATGTCCCGGAGGACTGGAGAATAGCCAATGTTGTTCCTCTGTTTAAGAAGGGTGGCAGGGATAATCCCGGGAACTACAGGCCGGTGAGCCTTACTTCAGTGGTAGGGAAATTACTGGAGAGAATTCTTCGAGACAGGATCTACTCCCATTTGGAAGCAAATGGACGTATTAGTGAGAGGCAGCATGGTTTTGTGAAGGGGAGGTCGTGTCTCACTAACTTGATAGAGTTTTTCGAGGAGGTCACTAAGATGATTGATGCAGGTAGGGCAGTAGATGTTGTCTATATGGACTTCAGTAAGGCCTTTGACAAGGTCCCTCATGGTAGACTAGTACAAAAGGTGAAGTCACACGGGATCAGGGGTGAACTGGCAAGGTGGATACAGAACTGGCTAGGCCATAGAAGGCAGAGGGTAGCAATGGAGGGATGCTTTTCTAATTGGAGGGCTGTGACCAGTGGTGTTCCACAGGGATCAGTGCTGGGACCTTTGCTCTTTGTAGTATATATAAATGATTTGGAGGAAAATGTAACTGGTCTGATTAGTAAGTTTGCGGACGACACAAAGGTTGGTGGAATTGCGGATAGCGATGAGGACTGTCTGAGGATACAGCAGGATTTAGATTGTCTGGAGACTTGGGCAGAGAGATGGCAGATGGAGTTTAACCTGGACAAATGTGAGGTAATGCATTTTGGAAGGGCTAATGCAGGTAGGGAATATACAGTGAATGGTAGAACCCTCAAGAGTATTGAAAGTCAAAGAGATCTAGGAGTACAGGTCCACAGATCACTGAAAGGGGCTACACAGGTGGAGAAGGTAGTCAAGAAGGCATACGGCATGCTTGCCTTCATTGGCCGGGGCATTGAGTATAAGAATTGGCAAGTCATGTTGCAGCTGTATAGAACCTTAGTTAGGCCACACTTGGAGTATAGTGTTCAATTCTGGTCGCCACACTACCAGAAGGATGTGGAGGCTTTAGAGAGGGTGCAGAAGAGATTTACCAGAATGTTGCCTGGTATGGAGGGCATAAGCTATGAGGAGCGATTGAATAAACTCGGTTTGTTCTCACTGGAACGAAGGAGGTTGTGGGGCGACCTGATAGAGGTATACAAAATTATGAGGGGCATAGACAGAGTGGATAGTCAGAGGCTTTTCCCCAGGGTAGAGGGGTCAATTACTAGGGGGCATAGGTTTAAGGTGAGAGGGGCAAAGTTTAGAGTAGATGTACGAGGCAAGTTTTTTACGCAGAGGGTAGTGGGTGCCTGGAACTCACTACCGGAGGAGGTAGTGGAGGCAGGGACGATAGGGACATTTAAGGGGCATCTTGACAAATATATGAATAGGATGGGAATAGAAGGATACGGACCCAGGAAGTGTAGAAGATTGTAGTTTAGTCGGGCAGTATGGTCGGCACGGGCTTGGAGGGCCGAAGGGCCTGTTCCTGTGCTGTACATTTCTTTGTTCTTTGTTCTTTGTTCTTGGATAACACAGGCTGCAACTGGATGCAGCTTTAACCAAAAGATACTCCAGACCTTGAAGTTAGTTCAATCTGATTTATTGAACCAGCAGCACAGTTCTCTAGGAGTTTGACTCTCTGCTAACCTAAGTGTGGTTACTCTGTCTGACTGAACCAGACTAGCTCTTAGCCACGTGCTGGAGGTATGATACTGTACATACACCCTGACTCACTCTGTAGATGTTCATCAGTGGAAAGAGGCGGAGTGAGTGCATCGTGCCTTTTATAGTGAGATACCACCCCTGAGTGTCCTGCCTGCTCATTGGTCATGTCCTGTTCTCGGTGTTCATTAGCTGCCTGTCTGTGCCTGTCTGTATATCATTATCTGCATGTCTGCATATCATGACATCTCCCCTTTTTAAAAAAAAATGTTTTGTTGGCACATGGGAACATACTTACATGTGGTGGCATATATTAACATATTTACAAGCAGTGGCATATGTGAACGTATTTACATGTGAAGACAGCTGTCTAAGGTGAGAAAACAGAACATAGCAAACAAAACAAACGTTCATAAGTCCAGTCTCTGGGGCTTGCGTCTGATCCTTGTCGACCGGCGGCGAGGTGGTGGTGGGGATGACGGTGCCTTGACAGGCGGGATGGAAGCCTGACTGGTGGCCTCGTAGTTCGAGGTATCAGGAGGTGACAAAACAACGGACGGAAACAGAGAAGAAAGCGGTTGCGGGCAGGCAACTTGCGCAGTGCCCGTCTGTTTCGTCGCACAACAGAACCATCAGCCATACGTACAACATGCGAGCGGGGTGCAGCCTGTCGAACAACGACAGCTGGAGCAGACCAGCCACCATCCGTTATCTTGACCCTGACAGTGTCTGCCGGGGATAACATGGGCAAATCGGTGGCATGAGCATTATAGCCCTGCTTTTGCTGGTTTCGGAGCTGCTGCACCTTCTGCAGCACCAGGAGGTGATCCAGGTTGGGCAAGTGTATGGCTGGAAGTGTCGTCCGCAGGTCCCTGTTCATCAGGAGTTGAGCCGGCGAAATGCCAGTGGACAGTGGGGTCGCCCTGTACGCAAGCAGTGTGAGGTAGATGTCAGAAGCAGAATCCGCAGCCTTGCAGATGAGCTGTTTCACAATGTGCACCCCTTTTTCAACCTTCCCATTTGACTGCGGGTAGTGTGGGCTGGAAGTGACATATTTGACTTGGCAAACATAGATCACTCGTGGCTGTTGAAGCACGGGCCATTGTCACTCATGACAGTGAGTGGGATACCATGCCTTGAGAACGTCTCCTTACAGGCCTTGATGACGGTCCGAGATGTGAGGTCTGAGAGCTTCACGACTTCAGGGTAATTGGAGAAATGGTCAATAATCAACACGTAGTCACGACCATTCGCACGAAAGAGGTCGATGCCAACCTTGGACCACGGGGAGGTCTCAATTTCATGCTGCTGGAGCGTCTCCTTGCCCTGCGCTGGCTGGAAGCGTTGATAGGTCGCATAGTTGAGGACCATGTTCGAGATGTCCTGGCTAATCCAGTAGACAGCCTTCCTGGCTCTGCGTCTGCACTTCTCGACGCCCAGGTGTCCCTCATGGATTTGGCAGAGCACCAAGCTCTGGAGACTGAGTGGAATGACAATCCGGTCCTGCTTGAGGAGGATACCATCAATCACCATCAGGTCGTCCTTTACATTGTAAAATTGAGGGCACTGCCCTTTCTGCCAGCCATTGGCAAGGTGGTGCATGATACGCTGCAAGAGGGGGTCTTTGGCTGTCTCCTCGTGCATACGAACCACCTTCTCATCAGACGGCAGGAGGGTGCTAGCACACTGCTGCACCTGTGATTCAATCTGCCGGATGATTTCCAGCGGTTCACTAGGCAATGTGATGGAGCGGACAATGCATCAGCAATGATGAGCTCCTTGCCAAGCGTGTACACTAAGTCAAAGTCGTATCTTCTGAGTTTGAGGAGGATGCGCTGCAACCGAGGCGTCATCTTGTTCAGGTCCTTGTGGATAATGTGGACCAGAGGCCTATGATCCATCTCGACAGTGAATGTCGGCAGGCAGTAGACATAGTCGAGAAACTTGAGAATGCCAGTGAGAAGACCCAGGCATTCCTTCTCTAATTGCGCATACCTTGTTTCGGTGGGCGTCATGGCCCTCTATGCGTAGGCTACCGGTGCCCAGGATGAAGTGTCATCGCGTTGATGCCATCCTGGTTCGCATCTGTTGAGATCTTCGTCTCCCTGTCTGGGTCGAAAAATGCCAAGACAGGTGCAGTGGTGAGCTTGGCTTTCAGCTCCAACCACTCTGCCTGATGTGCTGCCTTCCACTCAAAGGCAGTGAACTTTTCTACAAGGTTTTGTAGGGCCGTGGTGTGAGGCCAGGTTTGGGATGAACTTGCCCAGAAAAGTGACCATGCCCAGGAAGCGCAGCACCGCCTTGTCTTCAGGGACCTCCATGGCTTCGATGGCCTTGACCTTGTCTGTGTCCGGGCGCACGCCCTGCTGAGAGATCTGGTCACCTAGGAACTTGTGTTGACATGCCAAAGCAACATTTGGACCTGTTCAGCTTCACGCCATTGGCAGGGACACAGCGGAATACCTGCTGGAGACGGGAAACATGCTCTTCAGGGGTCGTGGACCATATGATGATGTCGTCCACGTACACACTTCAATGCCCTACATCATCTGCTCCATGATGCGATGGAAGATCTCCAATGCCGAGACAATGCCAAACGGCATGCGATTATAGCAGTATCTGTCAAACGGTGTGTTGAAGGTGCAGAGCCTTCTGCTGGACTCCTCCAGCTGGATTTGCCAAAATCCATGTGACGCATCTAACTTTGTGAAAAAACATGCGTGTGCCATCTCACTGGTGAGTTCTTCCCGCTTCGGGATGGGGTAGTGTTCACGCATTATATTCTTATTGAGATCTTTGGGATCAATGCAGATGCGCAGGTCTCCCGAAGGCTTTCTAACACATATCATCGAGCTGACTCAGTCGGTTCGGTTACCTTGAAATGATGCCCTGTTGCTGAAGATCCTTGAGCTGTGCCTTCAGCGCTCCCTCAGCGGAGCCGGGACCTGGCGTGATGCTTGGACCACTGGCTTGGCATCAGATCGTAGCAGAATCTTGTATCGATATGGCAGCGTGCCCACCCCGTTGAACACATCCGGATACTGAGCGAGGATGTCGTCAATGCCGGCCTGAAGATCCACATTGGAGGATGTCATTGTGTAAACCCGCTGCACGAGGTTCTGCTGCTTGCAGGCCTGCACGCCAAGTAGGGATGCCCTGTCTGGCTTGACAATTTCAAAACTTAACTGTGCATGGGTGCTCCGATTGGAGACGAGTAGATGGCAGGATCCCAGTGCCGTGATGGCATTTCCATTGTAGTCCAGGAGCCTGCAGGCTGCTGGAAGGATCTTGGGCCGGGGGGGTGCTTCTTGATGGGTTTGAAATCTGCCTGTGAGAGGAGGTTGGCAGAAGCACCTGTGTCCAGCTTAAACTGGATGGAGTAGTGGTTGACCTGCATCACCGCACGCCATTCGTCCACAGAATCCACCGCGAGGATGGATTGAATTTGTGATGAGTTGGATGTGGCATATTCACATTTGGTAATGATGCCCACACAGTAGGCAGAGTCCAGGCATTCTTCCTCTGGATCCGTTGTGCTGTCAGGATCAGAATCCTGTAATCGTTGTTGCACACTCCGAACGCGCCATCGTCGGAATTGGGAGCGCTGGCCCCTGACTGTCCTGCCTGCTCATTGGTCATGTCCTGTTCTCTGTGTTCATGAGCTGCCTGTCTGTATATCATTATCTGCATGTCTGCATATCATGACCGCGGGCTAGGTGTGGGCGATGTTCGGTGGGGGGGCTGGCGAGAGCCATGTTCACATGTTCTGAATGTCTGACATTCTGGGCATTGGAGTGGCTATGAGCTCGGAGGTGGCAATATTCGGGGTGTCGGGAAGACCTGGGAGTTCAGGTGGGGAGGGAGGCCAATGTCTTGGCCTTTGCTTCCCTGATAGCCCGGAGACGGATTTTATTGAGTTGGGGGGTCTCTGAGCTGCCAAAGGATGAGAGTATGGGTTAGTGATCTGGCAGAAAGTTTGCCATACGTATTGGGGAAGAGATGTTCACCCTGAGATGGAAACTGTTTATCAACTTTTAAAAAGTGAAATGAGGTGTCAGCGGGGGAGTTACAATTGTATTGTTTGTTTTGCGGGGGGAGGGGAATGAGGGAAGAAGGAGACGGGCTTGGGGTGATGGGAGGGTTGGGGAGGGGGCTAAGTTGTTAGTTTTGGTACCTGTTGCCCTGTTACTGAGGTTTGGTTTGTGTACTTTTGTATTTTTGTATATATGAAAAATGCCGTCAATTTTTTTAAAATGAGCCATGTCTCGAACATTACCTGTGGCTAAGCAATTCTCTTTGTAAATATTTCTGTTAAATATTCTCCTTGCTCTCCAATAAATTTAAATTAATGATGACCTCATCACTGATTCTTCAATTAAAGTAAACATTCTTTCATCTTCTGTCAGAATCTTGTTTCATTTCAAAAAAATCTTCTTGTCTTAGCTTTCCATTTTAATTGGAAAAACTTCCAGTCTCTCATGTTCATTTTCTCAGTCTGGTATTATCCTGGGTGAACCAAATAAGGCTTGTCTGATTTGCAGCTTGTGGGCCGGATATGGCCTGTGGCCCCCTAATGTGGCCCAGGAGGTAGTTTTCAAAAGGTTGGCAAATATGGTGGAAGATTCTGAAAGAAACTATTCATCCCATCACAGGCTATTCCTCTCCTGAATTTGGCAGTCTGTGTTGAAGGAGCAGCAACACTAGCGGCAGCGATTGTGCACCGGGAAAGTTGGGAGAAGCGAGTGAGAGGCTGCTGTGCCATGTCATGTTGTACCAAGTGGGGGAGGGAGAGACTCACTCCATGACTGTCTGGATGGAGGAGGGAGAGACTGGTTCCATGCTGGGCTGGGTGGTGGAGGGAAAGGCTCGCTTTCTGGTCTGGAAGAGGCCAAATACGATTTTTTGGGGAGGGCATGGTCAGGATGAAAAGACAGCCCAGGGGTGTAGGAATGAGTGGGGGAAAGAGAGTGAGTGTGCTGGTGTGGGAAGTGTGTGTGAGCCCATGTGTGTCATACTCATTGGCAGTCTCAGGACTCCCACTCACCCTCACCCACAAGCACATGCACTCACAGTGGGTAAGGGTGAGTGAGTAAGTATCAAGGGATTGGGAGTGAGCCAGACAAACAGACCTTGTCCCGCTCACACTCTAATGCCGATCTTTATAAATTACTCTTTTTTTAACATGATCAATTTATTGGTTTGACATTACTTTATTTTTGCTGAAGATGTTGTTTATTTGCTTCACACCTAAATTTCAATTTGAAATTCATGTTTAATGTTGTGCCAAACCAGAAGAAAATGGAAATGTGGCCCCCAAGTGAAATGTTTGCACAAGCCTGATCTATATTTGTGTGGTCCCTGTGGCTTTGATGTCCTAATTGTGCAGCCAAAAATGTATATCATGTCATAACGCAGTAACCAATGATTTAGATTACTTCTTGCTTTTGTATTCTATGCTCCTTTTTATCTATCTGGAGTCACCCTGGTGGCTTATGCTTTTACCTACCTGTGTGTACATTGAGGAAATAATATTTTTAAACCTCTACATATCTTCACCAAAACCTTCAACATCTTCCCCACCATCTTCCCATTGAATGTATTCTCTCACTCTTTATTTTTCCTCCCACTGTGTATTACCTTGCACTTCTTTGCATTAAATTGCATTTGCTACTCATCTATCCATCTAACCTGCCTATGTTTTCATCCATAGTCCTGCTTGCCAAATTGTCAGTAAATTAAGATGGTGACTTTTGTACCCAAATCCAAATTATCTGTGTGTACACAGAATAAAAGTGATTCCAGCATTGACCCCTGGGATAAACGAACTGCAAATCTTCTCTACTCTGGTGTTGTCCAAAATAAATTTCTAACTAGCCACAGCCATACGTTTTAGCCATGTGCACTCATTTCAGTAGAAAACAACTTTGTACACTTGCACAATATAGGTAAATATACTACTACACATGTAACAAATGCCAACATTCAATAACCAAGGAAGCCAAGCACTCAGAATTACAAAATAAACTCTGCATCTTATTGTTTTATTTTTAAAATAAATTTAGAGTACCCAATTCATTTTATTTTCCAATTAAGGGACAATTTAGCGTGGCCAATTCACCCCCTGCACATCTTTGGGTTGTGGGGGTGAGACCCTGCACAGGGAGAATGTGCAAACTCCACACGGACAGTGACCCGGGGACGGGATCGA
The DNA here is from genome assembly GCF_047496885.1 of Scyliorhinus torazame. NCBI lineage: Eukaryota > Metazoa > Chordata > Chondrichthyes > Carcharhiniformes > Scyliorhinidae > Scyliorhinus > Scyliorhinus torazame. The sequence goes on from NC_092707.1 coordinate 366,327,138, forward strand.
ACCCGGAGCCTCAGCTTGTGAGGAAGCAGTGCTAACCACACTGCCATCGTGCCGCCCCTTCAGCGTATCATTTTATGAAGGAATACACAAAAAATATTATGTATTTGCCATGCAAGTGAGTATTTAGATCGCATTCACAGTAACTAATTTTCCCCCCAAAAATTGTTACTTAGCATATTTTAGTTGAAGAAAATTGAAAGATAGTTAAACCCTCCATCTATTCTTTGGCCTATTTTTCGACTCTCTAGAGTGCATGATATCAGTCCTGCCACTTTTATGTTCTAATAACCTTCTTTGGCGGTAGGTGGTGGTCTACAGGGGCCAGTAGCCTAAGTTCTTGACATTCAGGTGTGAGTTCAGGCATCAGTGCTGTCAAACCCATTAATCCCAGGGGTACATAATTGAGTTGAAACAAATCCTTGTTCAACATTCACATACATGCGCTTTGAAGCAACGAACGGTTGATATGCCTAATATTCAGCTGCCTTCGTCATGGCTATTTGGACCAATTGTTGCACCTCTTACTGCACCAGCTGTCTTTTTATTCATTCATTGGATGTTGTCTGTGAAAGTGTACATTTATCACCCATCCCTAAAAGCTGAGATCAATTAGCTCGACGTCATAGGCCTAAAAATGAAAGGGAGTTTTGGAATCCTATTTTCTCAGTCTGCTCTGCAGTTTCAACTCCACCACATACAATTTATTTAACAACAGGGTCTCTGGCTGGAAGTCAGCCTGATTGTTAAGTTTGGCTTCCAGTCAGGGCAGCAGGGTGGCACAGTGGGTTAGCCCTGCTGCCTCACGGTGTCGAGGTCCCAGGTTCGATCCCGGCTCTGGGTCACTGTCCGTGTGGAGTTTGCACATTCTCGTGTTTGCGTGGGTTTCGCCCCCACAACTCAAAAGATGTGCAGGCCAGGCGGATTGGCCACGCTAAATTGCCCCTCAATTGGAAAAAATGAATTGGGTACTCTAAATTTATTTTTTTTTAAATTTGGCTTCCAGTCAAGTGGGAGCACTATGGACGGGGCTGCAAGAGAAGGTAGGATGCCTCCAACCGCTGGTGGGTTCCTGATCCTTATTCCCTGTTTGAGGAAGGGTCAGGGGGTGTTAGTGGTGGAGTCTGATCTTTGGGGGACTAGGTTGGCCGTTTGCCCCACCTAATGAAAGGTCACAGTCCTGAAATGTTAACTCTGCTTCCCACTCCACAGATGATGCCGACCTGCTGAGTATTTTCTATTTCAGACTTCCAGCATCCGCAGCATTTTGCTTTTGTATTAGTCTAGAATTGTTTGGGGTGGGTTTGAGGTTTTAAAATTTTTTTAACTGCTCACCCAAATTGTGGGTTAAAATCCATCCTCTCGTCTCTGTCACATACTTGCCAACTGAGCCATGGGAGAAAGACCCTGTCATATTTTAAAAACACAAACTAAATCCACAAACCTGCCACACAGTTTGTGATGGCCCCAGTTTCCAGAGATTGAAGATTACCTTAAGTAATTTGACAAACACTAAATAAAGAACCAATAAAGAAACTTGTGTACCAGCATCAATTACCTCAGCATACTGGTGGTGTTCTGCAACAATAGAGATTGAAGAAAACCTATAACCTTGTAAAACAGCGAAAACAGATCTGACATTTTTTTTAAAAAGGTTGAATTACAACGTCATTCTTCTGATTATTTCTCTAAACTTTTAAGTACGACTATTTTAAGATTAAATGATGGGCCCTACCAAACTCATTTGAATATAAACTCAAATTGGTTCCATCTATTCATCTTCAATAAGTGATTATCATCATGTCCCACTTTTATTTGTTTGGTCAGGTGGACCACCTCAGCAGCACAGTCCAGCACTGAGCCGAAAGCGGAGTCACAAACGTGCATTTTCAAAGCTTGCCCCCATTATGGTGAAAATGTCTGAAGCCGCATGCAGAACAAGGTAAAGCAATGTCCAGTTTCCTTCTGTATAGTGATTGATCCGAGCAATTCCAAACCCATGGGTCCAACGGTATGGCGATCAAAAGCAAGAATATGTGAGAGGCCAGATTGGAGGAGTGCTGAGATCTCCAGGGCTTGAAGTTACAAAAAGGGGGCGGGGCAAGACGGAAGGGCGGTTTTGAAAAAAAAAAAAGACCCAAATGTTTAAATCTGGAGTCACTGGAACGGGTGATTCATCAATCACATTTTTTATTCTAAGAATATAGTTAACATATATATGTATAAACACAGCAAGAAGTTTTATCAATTACAAACATACACCACAGCTACAGTAATCTATGTATATAACACTTAATGATTTCCCCTTTAGCTGTTCCAATTCAATAACAAAATCTAATTAACCCAAAACCCCCTTTCAATGGTGTGGCCCAGCACACTGTATTCTCACTTGACTGGGACTGGTCCTGTTCCTGAAATTTGGATGCAGTTCCAACCAGCAGATTCAAACTTCTTCCGGAAAGCAATTATATCTTTAAAGTTACCAAGGCAGTTAGCCACAACCAATGTGCTTTTTACTGCAACAACTTTTAAAATGAAAAAGGAGAAAAACAGGGAAACCACTTCTTTCTCCTTCTGCAGTCCAAAGCAGTCAAACTGAAACCCTCTCTCACCTCACAGCCACAGATACAATGTGCTACAAGTCACATGATAAGAGACTAAACCTTTCTTAAAGGGACACTTACATGACACATTTAAGATGCCACTTCCTAACAAGGGGGTTAAAGAAAAGTCGACATATCCCCCTTTGAATCCATGTTCACTGCTGTTTACTACATTATTATTGTAGAGATAATCCTCAGGTTTACTCCTTATTGAATCCACAATTAATTTATTGTTGCTGATATGTACATTTTGAAAACAGGCACCAGATCAACAAGTTTCGAATTGCATTCATTCACATTATATTTTCCTGTGTTTCAGGGACAATGTGGAAATTTCGCCATTGCAGAAAGCTGGCAAGAGTCTGTCTGGTTTACCAGTCATCAATAATGATCCTAAAGAAGAACACAATTACAGTGCAAATGATACTGTGCCTCACCGCAGCGAGTCCAGGTCCAGTGTTTCATCCTTCTCCTCTGTGGAGGAAGCCTATGAGTTCATTCCAAAAGCTAGTCGTGGGGGAAGCGATGGAAGTGAAGGCTTTCATAGTGATGAAGAATCCGAGGTAGATGACTGTGAGAACGAGTCAAATGATCTGTTAGGTGCCAGTGCTTATAAATCCCAGCGATGTGGAAATGACTCTGCTAGCGTGTTACGTTTGTCTGGAAAAAGCTGCAGAACAGTGCAGCAAGAAGTTGATGAAGAGCTGAAGGAGGCTGCTGGTTCACTTTTGCACCTTGCTGGAATCCACATGTGCCTGGACTCTTTAGTCAGTAAACCAGGAAAAAGCCGAAATGAAAATCATAGTGTGAAATAGTCTGCTTGCTCCTTTCTCTGCCACTGTGTGTCATTGTGGCAATATTCTTCAATATAATTCCTTCTGAAAAGGAAGTAACAAGCCATACGAAGACTGAGGTGTATCCCCTTCTAAACTGCCATTTGTTTGCACCTTTCTGAGACAAGAGGTTGTATCAGTTATTTAAAAATTGACTACAAAAACCAACACATGCAATGGGTCAGCCTGCATGCCAGAGTAGGTCTTCAGACTGTTTTATTGGTTAACATTTCAAGCAGAATGGCACAGCGGTGCAGTGGTTAGCACTGCTGACTCACCGCACCGAGCACCCGGGTTCGATCCCGGCCTCGGGTCACTGTCCGTGTGGAGTTTGCACATTTTCGTGGGTCTCATCCCCACAACCCAAAGATGTGCAGGGTAGGTGGATTGGCCACGCTAAATTGACCCTTAATTGGAAAAAAAAATGAATTGGCTACTCTAAATAAAGAAAAAACATTTCAAGCAGCTGGAAACTGAAGTTTTTTTTAATTGAAAAAAGTGAACTTAAGTATTCAGGGTTGAAAAGGGGTGCTGGGGCTTGGCAATATTGTAGACTGGAGATCATATATTGTATTTTTCAGCCTAGCATGTTGACAATATTTAAAAAGTTAACCTTCTCACTTTTTTTCCTTTCTTGAATTTGGTTTCCAGAGAACATTTGAACTGTCTCTGATGGTACCTCACTGCTCAATGTCCCTAGACTTAAATAATTCTCTCTCAGGTGTTGGGGCACAGTTCACTGACACGAGGAGCTCCCAGTAAGCATCATTCTTCATGCACAGACTGATTCATCTGACTATTTGACTGTGTGGGATAACACAGCAAGGTAATTCTGTTCTTATTGCTGTCCAAATACACACATTTTTCAACACCGGTCATTGGATAATCATCAGATTTTCAAACATGTTGGAAAGTGTGTATATTTTTCCCTCCTCGCAATGAAGGTAATTGTAGTGCCTCTTAACTGCTCTCCATGCTGCAAGAGCTAAATTAGTGGAGGCCATGAGAAGGCTGCACTTTACATTGGAATGAAGTTGAAAAAGAAAAATGAAGTTGACTTTGCTATGCAGTTATTTTTCTTTAAAAATGTCATCACTTAATGGTTGTGCTTCCATGATCTTTGGAGAACTGTGATTGCTATTTGCAGAAATTATTGGTGGATAAATTAAATTGTTCAGTCAGAAGCTACAGTTGGTTATGTTAAACTGGGAATATTGTATACCCTATAATAACTTTCTGGGAGTCATGGTGATAGCACAGGCCTGTGGTGACCATCAAAGGACTACTGTCATGGTTACATCAAAGAGGGTTGGATTACCTTTACGTAAGCAAGCAATACCTCTAAACGTCACTGAGCATGCACTTTAAATTTGAAATCGGCACGCAATGCGAAGACAACATACAGCATTTTAAAAAAAGTTCCACAAAATATATTAAGTAACGGGTGTTGAGGTGCAATGCTGGACTCATGGTGACGTTTATGCTAGTGACTTATGACCTCCTGAATCCATTAATGATGGTAGGGCCTTGTAACATTTAAATGTGAGCATATTTTTTTCTTAACTATGTTCTGTGAGTGTTTTTGTTCCATCTTCAGCTGCAGAAATGGATGAAAATGTTGCCAGCTGCCAGGCCTTTACTAATGCCAGAAGTTATCTGTAGACTTAACCTCTCGTCTTTCCTCCCTCACCACAATGGGAAATCCACAATGAAAAATCAACCTGATACATCTCAGTGGTAGTTTAGTACCACTGCGTGCTACCTCTTTTGTGCATTTGAACTGGCGATCATGACTCAAAGAAAGACCACACTATTGCGATATGGAATTATAGTCCAGTACAAATACTTTGGGTGAAATGTTCAGACTTATTGGTAATGGATTCAATATCATGTCTTTTTATGCAGTGGGTGGGTTTGCAATTGGATTCATTCGTTTTCTTCACTTGCTAATAATGTTGGCTTATTATACTAGAAATTGCTGACATTCTGCTAGTCTACTGGTTTAGAAGCTCACTACAGCCACATGCAGAAGATTTTGATGGCAACATGATAGAAAGATTCCTACAGTAATGTGCATTGTTAATGGCCCATTTACTGTTGCAAGACCATATAAAACACCCTAATGTAAATTAACGTAATATGCTTTAACTATCATGAACAATGGTGAGGGGAGACCTTTTTCCCAATCCTCAGTGGAAACCTGCTGGAGATGGCCATTAAGTTCTAGCCTTTAGCTTTATTGCCCCATTCCTGCTGACTACCACTTTAACTGCTCACCGGGTTTGTAGATGATGTGTTCACTGAAAATAGAAAAGAGTCTTGTATGTAAAATTTTGCTAATCGAGTCCCTGATTAGATTTTAAGTGGTTTGGGCACCATGCGTGATGTAGATCAGCGGAGGTCAGGAAGAACAGCAGGCCATTCAAGTCAAGCCAAGAGTACTTCTTTGCCCCCCACAAGGAAGGTTTCATCCCTTCCTGCCCCAGACTCCACCTGCTCTCCGTGATTTATCTGCTTGCCTTCTCTTCGAGGCCAATTTACTGCTGGGCCAAGGCATTTGGATGTCCAAACATCCAAATGACTCCTGCTAGCTAACTTCTGGTTTTCACACACTTCAGGTGGGCAGTTGTTTTGAAGTATGCAGATGAGACACATTAGTTGAAATGTTATGGGCCTAAATTTTGGGCCAGTGATTGCATTTAGCATTTGCTTCCCTGTCCCACTCAATTCACTGGGAGTTAAAATTCAATCTCTATATATGCAGGACTTGTAGATCCACATTATATAATCTCATGTTAAAACTTGAGGGTGTTTGGTGCCAATGTCTGCACACCAATTGAAATTTATGGGCCAACACACAGACTTTCTTGTGTTGAGAATGGCATACTTTCCAGTGGCAAAACTATATTTCTGAAAGTGAACCATTGGATGCCTGAGGAACACACTTTGAGAAGTATGTACTTCTCATTGTCTGCTAATTTGTGCCACTGTAGTGAGAATTCTTCTGCTCTTTGATAGATTCCTTTTTTCCCCCACAATTTTCTGATTTTAGGTAATTTCTGGAGGCATAATTAGTGCTGCAGTTTTTTATTGTGGAGTTGGGAGGCAAAATAAGTATAATACAAAGTTTTTTTTCATTAAAATAAGCACTGGGCAGCTGGCACAAAACAATCTGCTTCTTATTTGGTCATGTAGCAATATACAAGTAATAACAGGAATGTACAGGGAGGGTGGGCTATTTGCCAATACCAGAAAATAATGCCCTTTCTGAATAAAAGGTTTTCCTCTTTCAAAACAAAGTATATCTTTTAAACTTGTGTTCTGATATCAGCCAAACATGGTATTTTTTTGCTGAACTTTGAGGTTTTGTCTTAAACAGTTTCATGTTGACATGCTTCTAGGGAGGCATAACAGGTCTGATACAGAAATTAAAAATTCTTGTAAGACGAGTGAAAGAACACTGTGTACCGAGGGAGAGATAGGGTGGGGAGCTTTCCTCATGTTTCAATGTATGGAGTGTTGCATCACACATTCACACTGCTTGGTAATAGTTATTTCCTGTCAGTAATCTGCCAGATTTTAGTTGTTCACCAATGTTTTCACAAAATTAAATCCACATCTAAAATGCATGTCTATAATGAGGACATGCCTAGTGTAATGTTTAATTACACTAGTCCAGGAGCTTGGATATGTGCAGCCCAACTCACACAACTTGTCATGGCCCAGGAGAGTTGCCAGTTTGGCTTTCATTTACTTATTTTTCTGAGTTGAGGTCCTTTTTTGCATTTCCTTGTCACACATGAACGGAGGCAGAAGCCTGAAGACAGGTTGTCACACACACACAGACAGACAGTGGGAGATTTATTATTTTCACACCAGTTGCACTTCTTGTGGGTCTACATGCTCCTGTAGCAACTCCAACAGAGGCCTGGCTAAGTAAACCAAGGGTTTATTCATGAACAAAAAAGGAGCCGCAGCTACGGCGTACAATTGAAGTGCCCCAGTCCAAGACTATCGGGAACGCTGGTCCATGTCTGGGTTACAATAAGTCTCACTAACAAGTGCCCATTGGACGAGCCTCCGTCCGCTCAATATAGGAACTCGTTCTCCATGAACCGCATGAGATCAACCGACGATCACCCATGGTGTTCGTGGAGGTTAAAACACTCATTTAAAAAAAAAAAAAAAATTAAATAGTTTCTCAATCAAATTCTTCTGTTTTTATTACACCAGTATATCAGCCTAATTTTTAAAAGAAGTAATTGTGGCATTGTTCTCATGTGTATTGAGATACACCAGTACAACTCCTAACTCGACCAGCAATTGAGTGTTAACACAAATAAACAGCCTATAAGTTCAATTTTTTGGATCAGCTGGTTTTTGATGTGCAGAAATCCATCATCAGGTGAGAATCTCTTTGTCAAATAGTTGAGAAATCCACATTAGCTCATTTTCTGTTGGTTTGTTATAGAATATATATTTAATTCCCATCAGGGCAACCTTATTTAAAATCTGAGATTTGGCAGATTGCCAAGAGCTACTATAGCTTTGCATTGGAATTCAGTCAACTAATGTGATGCAAGTTTTCAGCAATCGGAAATGTGAAACTCTTGCTTTGCTGGCTAGACATCCTAATTAATACAAACTATATATGTAACTGCGGCTGCATGCAAAATGGTGGCCAGATTCATGATTTTTTGCTCCAGCAAAATTATCCTAACTTTATTTTTAACTGCAGTCTTAATTTTTGCATCTTTATAAAGTTACTGTAATGTGAGCATTGTTTATAATAAAGCATTAAGGGCTCGATTTACCGGCCTCTTCGCACCTGACTTGGTGACGCAACAAGGCCGTTGAATCTCGCGAGAGATGTCTCATGAGATTTTGGCGTGATCCAGATCAGCATATTTAAATGAGCCATTAGGCTCATTAAATATGTCTCTGTCGTATTCTCCCAGGGCCTGGGAACTAATGGTCTCCTCAGCGAGGCCTCGACCGGGTGTCGTTAGCACTGGTCCTCACAAGCATGGGCCAGTTGTAACAGCACCTGGAAGGGTCACCCAGGCCATTGGAGACCTCCGGGTGTTCGGGCTCAGGGCAGGGTGGTACCTTGGCACATGGGCACAGCCAGGGTCCCTGGGTGGCACTGCCAGGCTGGCAGTGCCCACATTCCAGAGTGCCAGGGGTCAGGCCCGGGGTGCCTTGCCCTTAAGATAGGATGAGGATTGGCTCGAGTTCCCCAGAAGAAGTCAGTTGGTGGAGATCCAGAGGGATCGCAAGATCAGGGCTGTCTTTAAAAATTGTGCCCCGATCCATGGGTACTCTTATTGCACTGGTGAGCTGAGCTTGTCAGTGCAGGAAGTGATGCAAGAGCAGCCTCAACGGCTGTTCCTCACCGAAGCTAAAAACGTTGAATAGTGCTGCAGGCACCGAGAAACAACCTGCTAAAAAGTGCCCAAAAGCAGACTTTTTTCTCCCATTGAATTGCGCCCTAAATCGCCCAGGAATTAACAGGTTTAAAAACCGCTGCCATTGTGAATAAAATGGCTACCACTGTAACTATGGCATTAAAGATCATGGTTACCTGTACCTCTGTTTTCAGTTGATCAATTCAATCTCCAAAACAACTTATTTTCCAATTATAATGACTTATAGGTTTCATATGTGGGTTTGTTGAGAACAGAGCAAGTACTGGTTTCCTCCTTTGAATTGGGCCTTTTCACACTTCCTACCCTCTACACGTCACCCAGGTAAATAATCATATACAACAATAGATTGAGGACTGAAACTAGAACAATCCTTCCTGGACTGTGGTTACACTGAACAGTTGAGTTCACCAGGGAAAGCCAGAAGCAAAAATGGAATGCCTCTGTCGGTAGCATGTTTTGACAATTCGTTCTTCCTGCCACCCTCCAAAGCCATTGATTACTTCCTGAGATGCAATTCCACAGACATTGCTTAATGAATTTGATCCTCTCAGCACCAGATCTGCACATGTCAGTGGGGTAAGGTTCAAAGTGGAATTAGGGAGGTGAACCATAGCTGATTTTCCTCTCCATAGAATAGTGGCACTAAGACTGACTCCAGCTGAGATCAGTTAATTCAGTATAAACATGCTGTTTTCATGAGCCATTGAGGCAACAATGAAATTTGTTAACTTTTGCTTAGGCATTTCCTTGTGTGGAAATGACTCCAATTGCATCTAATTTCAATTATGTATATAATGCAGAATACAATGCTCTCAGTAGTTTGAAGACCGGTGATATACTTCAGGACAGAGGAAAAGATTTAAACTTTATTTTTCTGTCCTGCACATCCATGTTTATATTTCCCCTCTGTCCAAGGCTGTCATGTGGATTAGATCAATCTCACCCGTGGTTCCTAGGCAGATAATTCACATAAACGCTTCAGAACACTGTATAACTGGTTGCCTTGCTTCCAAGCTAGCGTTAGGAGCGGGCAAATCCTCATTGCTACTGTAGTAAACAAATTGCTGTGTTGAGGTATATACAAAATCGGCAGTGTGAGTATGCCACTGCTATAATGTAAAATGGAAGAAAGTTTCTTACCCTGACCTCAAATAGGTCATATTTAATTGACAGTGAATGGCAGTGATACAATTTTGTTTGGAGTATGTATTTAAAATCTGAAGCTTTTCCCCTTTGATGCAGCATTTCTTAATTTCTCACTATAAGGTGGCAGATCACACTGCTGGATAGTTCTATTTTCCAGCAGTCCTCCCTTGTTTATCGTGCAGAAGTTGTGAAAATTATTTATGCGTGCGCCTACACAGCAAATGCTGTTGCTGTGGAAGGGGATGATATCATATTTGAGACTTCACTTGTCAAAAACAGCCATTTTACTTTACAAAAGAGATTTCTGGAAAAAACGTGTCTTCGGCCTAACCATCTTCAGTTAAGGTCAGAAGCTGGGATATTTGTTGCTGAATGCAGAACTTAGTTATACTTGCAACTCCTCACAATGAAGCGGCCTGTGCCTACATTCAGCAACATGCAGGCCTAGGCTGATAAGTGCCAAGTAATGTTTTTGCCACACATGTACCAGGCTGTGACTATCTCCAAATAGAGTCTAACTATCTGTTCTTGACATTCCATTGTAAAATCTGTTGTCAATATTCTGAGGGTGTTGCCATTGACTAGAACGGGAATAGCCATGTAACTACTGTGGACAGAAGACCAGGTCAAAAGCTGGGTATTCTGCAGCGATTGTCTCACCTCCTGACTGCCCAAAGCCTTTTCACAATCTACAAGCCATGCAATATTCTCCACTTGTATAGATGGGTTAAATTCTTAACAACATTCAAGAAACCGGACACCATCCAGGACAAAGTGGATTGCTTGATTGGCACCCCATCCACCATCTTAAAGACACACTTGCTGTGTCAGAATCCTGGAACTTCCTACCAATAACAGCATCTTGGGTAGTACGTTCACTATATGGACTGCAGCAATTCAAGAAGGTAGTTCACTACCACGTCCTCGAGTGCAGTTAAGAATGGACAATACATTTTGGCCTTGTATGTCCATATGTCATGAATGATTATGGGGGGAAAAAATCAGATGCAGCTTTCACTTTTTCTGACTGTCCCTCCCCTACACTGCCTCCAGCTTGAGAACTGAGGACAAGTTTGAGGCTTTTGTTCTCAATCTCCAGAGTTTTAATTCTTTTCCCAGCAGGTTCCTGAAATTATGAACAGCCTTCCATTAAAAATAGAAGTGATATCTGGGAGTGTAATTCGAGGTATTGATTGTTAATTCTGGTATATATTTTCTAATTGTGTGGGAGTGTTTAACACCTTCTTGATCACTACGTTTTGGAGTAGAGTAAGAACTTGAAAACCTTGCCTAATAATACTACCAGTCAAAAAGTATAATGAGATAAAATTAATACATTTAATATTGGGTGATTTGAGTGAACAAAATCTGCAGAGTAGAGGTTCACTGCCATAGCTGTGTTATCCTAAAGCTGACCATAATGTTATGCATATATTTTATTTCTCAAGCTGGTTGTGGCATTCTGCTTGAGCTTACATTATATAATTTATGTCCAGTTCTATTGCTGTATTGAATGCTGTATTGAATACTATGTGAACCTGAATGGTGTTCACTCAGGCAATTGTAGAATTAAATACTTTAAAATAAGCTGGTGGTAAAACAAAGCGATACAGAAGATGGAAAAAAAAGAACAATCGAATGGATGCAAAATGCCAATTCTTTTCTCATATTTTCTAACCAAAAATATGACGTGCTTAACATTCAAATGCCAACACAAGTAGTTTTTTATCATAAATTAGTAGAAATTGGATATGTGATAGTGGGGAAGGAATTTGAGGTACTTGGTGATTGGTGTTATACAATATGTACTGATTGTCCTCTTGCCTGGTTGCAAGTTATACCAAAACTTTCTGCCAATCTGATTCTTAAAGGTTATTGGAACTACTGGTTTTAAAATTGTTTAAGTACACCACCACAAGCATGCATTTTACCCTGTGCTCATAAAATGTTTTATAATGTTTATTTTCACCAAAGATATGCAAATTGCATACATATGGGATTGTTAAATAAACTTTTGTTTGTAAACTGCTGACTATAATTATTTTCCTAAACTTTGTGTATGAAATGTCTGATGTTTATCCTCAATCACTGGTCTGCATCAGCCATTACGAGTTCTCGGGCTGGTGCTCAGAAGACGATGAGCTCACTGCTAAGAATTCTGTGACGTTAGCCTAAGGTATCGTCCAACTTTAAACAGACACATTTGGACATCTTTTATAGAAAGATAGACGACAACCAATACCACAACTTGAAGTGTGTGTGTGTGTGTGAGGCTAGAGGTTAGCTAGCCTCTGACGCTTAAGCCTTCTATGGAAGCATCTGACCATCATACAGCATGAAATTAGGAACTCTTTCTATATATTCTTTTATGGGATGTGAGCATTGTTGGCGAGGCAAACATTTGTTGCCATTCACAAATGTAAGAATCTGGAAGTGTAATTACTCCATGATACCCAGCTAATATTGGGATTACCAAGAAGAATTCACCATATCAAAGTATATCATGATAATGGAGGTTTTGATTTTTTAAAAACGATGCTGCTGGGGCTGAAGTTGACTGACCTCTCATTGGCCAGCAGCTCTTGAGAGCCAGGGTCTCTGCCCTTAAAGGGACAGAAATTCCAACAGCAGGCAATTAATTGCCTTACTGCCACAAAACTCCCTCTGCAACTAGATCCTCGACTTCCTGACCCATGGACCGCAATCAGTAAGGATAACCAACAACACTTCCTCCATCATGGTCCTCAATACTGGGGCCCCGCAAGGCTGCGTATTTAGCCCCCTACTAAAATCCCTATGCACACATGACTGGCAAAATGTGGCTCCAACTCCATCTACACGTTTGCTGATGACACGATTAGTGGGTCGGATCTCGAACAACTATGAGTCAGAGTGCAGGAGGGAGATAGAGAACCTAGTGGAGTGGTGCAACGACAAAAATCTTTCCCGCAATGTCAGCAAAACTAGAGCTGGTCATCAATTTCAGGAAGCGAGTATTGTACACACCTCTGTCTGCATCAATGATGTTTCAAATTTTCATTGTCACCAACAATCTGTCCTGGTTCACCCACGTCGATGCTACGACCAAGAAAGCACAACAGCACCTATACTTCCTCAGGAAACTGGAAATTCAGCATGTCCACATTGACTCTTACCAATTTTTACAGATGCACCATAGAAAGCATCCTATCTGGCTGCATCACAGCTTGGTATGGAAACACTCGTCCCAAGACCGTAAGAAATTACAGAGAGTCATGAACACAGCTCAAACAATGGTGCGATCCCACCTCCCATCCAGTAACTCTGTCTACACCTCCGCTGCCTTGGAAAAGTGGGCAGCATAATCAAAAAACCCTCCTACCCAGGTTATTCTCTCTTCCAACCTCTTCCGTCAGGCAGGATACAAGAATCTAAGAACACACAATAACAGATTCAAAACCTTCTTGCCTACCAGACTCCTGAATGACCCTCTTATGGAACTGATCTCTCCACGCATTTTCTTTACTGAATAGTACTACACTCCATATGCGGCGCCCTATGTCTATGTATTTATATTGTGTATCTATTGTATATCCTATGTTTTTCATGTGTGGAATGATCTGTCCGGACTGTACGCAGGACAATACTTCTCACTGTACCTCGCTACACATGACAAATCCAAACTGAGCTGGGTCTCTTGGAAACTGCTGAGCTTCGGTTGCTCCTGGCTTTGTAACCTGCTAGCGGGGCCACCACCACCCTGACCAGTTTCAGCCCTCCGAGACAGCATTAGATGATGCACTGTCATTTGTGTTGAATTCAATAATTAAATTCATGATCTGTACTACACTAAAGGATACACCCTATTTTATCTATTTTCAGCACTAACCCATATTTTTTTTATCTCCCCGCAGTTCCTTCACAGGATTAGACAAAAAGGTAGCAGCCTGAGGAGACCTCCGAAGACAACAAACAAACCATCTCGACTCCTGTGCACCTTCCACCAGTGCAGACACATACACCTTGGTGGATTCTGCTTTACATATGGTGAAGAACACATCACATGAGCAGCAACAGCTCCTGGAAGCAGAGATAGCAGTGGAGTCTCTGTTGGTGTGCACAGGACTCAGTTCAGCCTAGATGCTGTGCCTTTCCGGTCATGCACACAAAGAGAACTTTGTGGAGCAGCAATGAGAAATGCATGTGCTTCTGTCAGCATTTCCATTGGTGATGTGAATGAACTCTATATTCTCATGTCTCTTTCTTTGTTGCATCCCCAATTCACCTTGGTCAATTTCCTTCTGTGAATAGAAAAGAATGACCCGCCTTGATGGAAGAAAAGGGTGTGACTGATGGTTGGCTGGTTGACTATGAATGAGGTACTTTGCAGGGTGAGGTTGTGCTCTTGATGGAATGCTTAAGTGCTGCAGCCACACATCTGACTATGAGGAAAAGCCTGCGACAGACCCATCCGGGCACAAGTGCCTGAATGGGTCTGTTGCAGACTTTTCTGCAGTCAGAGATATATGTTTGCAGGCACATCCAGTCCTTCTCCAAAGAGGTGGATAATAATCTTTATTAGGCTTACATTAACACTGCAATGAAGTTACTAAGAACCAGGTGCTATCCTCCTTTCTCTTGTGCCACTCCAGAGTCCTCTGCAGCGCTAAGTTGTAAGGGCAGAGCAGATCACAACAATCTTGGAAACACTTGCTGAGGCAAGGAAACTTGAGCTAACTTGCTCTCTTAGTGCCCTGATGTGTGTTGGCTCCTGTCCAATCTCTCCTGTCCTTTGTGGCGTGGTACTTCAATAGGGTCAGCAACTGAGTTTTTGGTTGGTACCTTATGAGTCCCATGAGTTAACTGTTTAGTGGAGACAAAACCTATGGTAGATGAGACTACTGAAGCATGAAGCAGTCATGACAGCTCATGGGATTTCTGGCACAGATGTGCATTATGTTCTTACGGCAATCACAGACCAGCTGTACATTAAGGGAGGGGGATCTGATGGTGCTTTGATTATTAGATTAAGTGTAATCAACGCCCCCCCCCCCCTCCCAATCCTGTGCAAATCCCACATCTGAAGGGAAGCCAACAGACTTTCAGTCACCTCAATCATGTGAAAGCGACTTCTGGCCTTGGTGTGGATAGCAGATTGTGAAATCTTGCAGATGTCATCAACAGATTCCTGGAAGAAACCAGGAGCGGGATTTATTGGCTGTTCACGCCGGCGGGAAAACTTGGTCCCATGCTGGCGCACAGGTTTCCCGGCGGCGAGGGATGCTGGTAAAAATCCCTTTGACAACGTTGGGGCCGGTACATCCTGCTGGCAGGCCACCTCCACCACCCCAAAACACGCAGCGGGGTGGTCGGTAAATCCTGCCCCAAATGTGAATAAATTGAGGGCTGAAGTGGCTTTGACAGTCACTGTCAAAGAATAGCCAGTTGGTCCTTTTGGATGGATGTCTGCTTCCAGAGATTGCACATATCTATGACTATCTATGTGAAACCATAAGCCTTCTGAGGCACCATGGTTTGCATATGTTGAGGAAGCTCACCATTGGCTGAAAACCCTGTTCTAGTTTTCACCCCCTTCAAGGTGATCTGTATCCATCCTCTCTGTCCCGTGGAGCGATGGGTGGCTGTGGAGAAGGCTGCTCTTGTCCTGTTTCTATGACTGCCGGACTAGATCATTTTGCTGTTTCTCAGAGGTCCAAGCTACTGCAGTATAGGTGTCTCCCATGTTGCAAGCCTGCCTCAAATGCAAGAAGTTGAGATTTGGTTCAGTTCACTCCAAAACACCTGAATATTAATGTACTAAGTTGCAATTCCAGAGTACCCAATTATTTTTTTCCAATTAGGGGGCAATTTAGCATGACCATTCCGCCTATCCTGCACATCTTTGGGTTGTGGGGGTGAAACTCATGCAGACACGGGGAGAATGTGAAAACTCCACACGGACAGCGACCAGGGCCGGGATTCGAACCCAGGTCCTCAGTGTTGTAGGCAGCAATGCTAACCACTGTGCCACCATGCTACCTTCTAAGTTGCAATTCCTAAAGAAACCAGTGAATTGAGGCTAAAAGAGCTAATCCAATCACTGCTCACCCTTCACTGTGGCTAACTACAAGTTTGCTAATTTCAACCTTTGAACTGTGACAAGCTGGTTAATTTAATGCAACAATAACTTCCACTGTGCACACATGTTCAGAAGAATGAGGGGGGATCTCATAAGAACCTATGAAATCCTTAGATAGGGTAGATGCAAGAAGGATGTTCCTGATGGTGGGTGTGTCCAGAACCAGGAGAAATTTCTTCACCCAGAGAATAGTCGGCCTGTGGAATTTGTTACCACAGGAAGTAGTTGTGGGCAAAACATTGCATAGTTTCAAGAAGCAGTTAGATACAGCATTTAGGGTGAAGGGGATCAAAGGATATAGAGGGAAAACGGGATTAGGCGGTTGAGTCAGATGATCATAATGAATGGCGAAGCAGGCTCGAAGGGCCAAATGGCATCCTCTTGCTCCTATTTTCTATATCTTAACCTGGCAAGATGTAGAGTCGTCATGGATAAAGCACAGGCTACAGGCTTTGACAAACTCCCTGCTGCAGTATGGAATATTTGTGGTTTAGAACTAGCTACGCCTCTCACCAAGGTCTTCCAGTACAGCTCCAACATTGGAATCTACAACTATGTGAAAAATTATTTAGGTATGTTCACTCCACAAAAAGCAAGTCAAAACCAACCCAGCCAATTATGCTCCATCAGTCCACCCTCAATCATCGGCAAAGTGATGAAAAGTGTCATTGACAGTGCTATCATAGAATCACATAACCTGTTCATCGATGCACAGTTTGGGATCTGCTTGAGACTTTGGCTCCAAGGCTCACTATAACTTGGATAAAATTTCTTTAGCGATGACAGTGATTTTCCGGACATCAAGGCAACATTTGACTTAATGTGGCATCAAGCTGCCCTAGATAAACGGAAATCATTGAGAAAGAATGGGGGGATACGATCAGTTGGGTAATACTCAGCTTAGAGGAAATTGGTTGTGGTTGTTGCAGGTTAATCAGGTCAGGCCCTGGACATTGCTTCAGGAGTTCCTCAGGGTCGTATCCTGGGCCCAACCATTTTCAGCTGCTTCAGCAATGACCTTCCTTCCAACATAAGGGGCGTCATTCTCCGACCCCCCGCCGGGTTGGAGAATCGCCGGGGGCTGCCGTGAATCCCGCCCCCGCCAGTTGCCGAAGTCTCCGGTATCGGATATTCGGCGGGGGCGGGAATCGGGCCGCGCCGGTTGGCGGGCCCCCCCGCTGGATTCTCCGGCCCGGATGGGCCGAAGTCCCGCCGATAAATTGCCTGTCCCGCCGGCGTGGATTAAACCACCTTTTGAACGGCGGGACAAGGCGGCGTGGGCGGGCTCCGGGGTCCTGGGGGGGGGGCGCGGGGCGATCTGGCCCCGGGGGGGTGCCCCCACGGTGGCCTGGCCCACGATCGGGGCCCACTGATCCGCGGGCAGGCCTGTGCCGTGGGGGCACTCTTTCCCTTCCGCCTCCGCCACGGTCTCCACCATGGCGGAGGCAGAAGAGACTCCCTCCACTGCGCATGCGCGGGAAACTGTCAGCGGCCGCTGACGCTCCCGCGCATGCGCCGCCCTGATATGTCATTTCCACGCCAGCTGGTGGGGCAACAAAGGCCGTTTCCGTCAGCTGGTGGGGTGGAAATCCCTCCGGCGTCGGCCTAGCCCCTCAATGTTGGGGCTCGGCCCCCAAAGATGTGGAGCATTCCGCACCTTTGGGGCGGCGCGATGCCCGTCTGATTGGCGCCGTTTTGGGCGCCAGTCGGCGGACATCGCGCCGTTTGGGGAGAATTTCGCCCCAGGTCAGAAATGGGGATGTTCTCTGATAATTGCACAATGTTCAATACCATTTGTGAATCCTTAGACACTGAAGCAGTCCATGCCTGCATGCAACAAAACGTGGACTGCATTCAGGCGTGGGATTAGAAGTGGCAAGTGATATTCATGTCACTTAAGTGCCAGGAAGTTACCATGTTCAACAAGAGAGAATTAAATCATCTCCCCATAACATATGGCATTACTGTCATTGAATTCCCCACCATCAACATCCTGGAAGCTACCATTAACCAGAAACTGAACTGGACTAGTCATATAAATACTTTGGCTACAAGAATAGGTCAGAGACTGGGATAAAAGCAAATTACTGTGGGTGCTGGAATCTGAAACACAACAGAAAATACTGGGCAATCTCAGCAGGTCTGACAGCATCCGTAGAGAGAAAAGGGAGCAAACGTTTTGAGTCTGGTTGACTTTGTCAAAGCTGTCACACACTGGGAATTCTTTGGCAAGGAACTTTCCACCTAACTCCAAAAATGATCCACCATCAACAATGGTGTTCTAATAACACTTAATAAGCTCGACACTATCCAGGACAGGCAGCCTGCTTGATTGGCAGCCAATCTACCACCTTAAAAATTCATTCCCTCCAACATTGGCAGCATTGCCTACGATGGACAAGATGCACTGCAGCAACTTGCCAAGTCTTCTCCAAACCTGTGACCTCTCCACCTAGAAATACAAGAGCAGCACACATGAGAATCCATTCACCTCCAAGTGAATCACCATCCTGACCTGGAACTATAATTGCCGTTCCTTCACAAAAATCTGGAACTCCCACAACTGTATTTTGGGTGTATCCACATATGGAGTACAGTGGTTCAAGAAGGTGACACCACCATGTTCTCGAGGGCAATTAGGGATAGGTTATAAATGCTGGGCTTGGCAGTGAAATTCACATCTCATGAAATAATTTTTTAAAGACCAGAATGAGGGCTTAAAGACTGAATTAATTGCCTATTTACAATTGTTAATGAGTTTCCTGAAAGATGGAAGAGGGCTCCCTGCTCATCTCAGCCAACTGGGTGATCTCAATATCACTTTTCAAAACAAAAGTTAAATTACCACACACATTCAAACCTTCCTCTGCATGCCTGAGAAAATTCCCCCCTTAAGACATATTAATCTGGGTCAAATTAATTAGCACACAAATTATAAATGAAAGCCAGCAAGGATTTGTTGAAATCCAACTGTTGGCCTCACCAGCATTTTTAGTGAGACTGCAGAATGAACACTAACTCCAGCCGCCGACCAGAAAGGTGTCCGGAGCAGTTGTCCTGCACTGTGGGCCTTGACGCATGTCCAGATTCGGAAATGTGCTTGCAATTTTTGGAAGCTAGTTCTAGCTATAAGGATAACACATCCTTGCTTTTGGAAGCAAGAAACTGAATTTAGTTAATTCAGGTTCATTTACTGTACAGTCTTTGAAGATTGATTACATATACAGGAGTTATTAATGTCACCCCTCCCACCAATGGTGCCCTTGTGCTTAAATATGAATAAAATATAAATTGTAAATGCTCTTAACATACTGTGGGAAACATTATTAATGTCACAGCATTTGACACACTTAACCAATACAAGGCCAATATTTATTGGGAGGTGAACAAGTTAGAAATGCTTTATGAGGGCAGCACGGTGGAGCAGTGGGTTAGCCCTGCTGCCTCATGGCGCCGAGATCCCAGGTTCGATCCCGGCTCTGGGTCACTGCCGGTGTGGAGTTTGCACATTCTCCCCATGTTTGCGTGGGTTTCGCCCCCACAACCCAAAGCTGTGCAGGTTAGGTGGATTGACCATGCTAAATTGCCCCTTAATTGGAAAAAATGAATTGGGTACTCTAAATTTATATTAAAAAAAAGAAATGCTTTGTGCAGGATGTTACTACACTGTCTTACAGCTCAGTTCCTAGATAATGGGACTCTTGGGCCGGGATTCTCTGACCCTGCGCCGGGTCGGATAATCCCCGGGGGGGGGGGGGGGGGGGGGGGCGCGATTCTGGCTTACCGATTCTCCTCGCCAATTTATGGGCGCCCGCGGGATCGCCGCCACGCCGGTCGGGGGCCGTTGAAAGCGCCCCCCCCCCACAGCGATTCTCCGGGCCTCAACTGCCCGCCGAATTCGGGCAAGTCCCGCCGGTGTGGGTTACTCAGGTCCCGCTAGGTGTGTTTGGGGGCCGACCTGGAGGGGGACCGGGGGATCCGACCCGGGGGGGGGGGGGGAGGCCTCCACGGTGGCCTGGCCCGCGATCGGGGTCTACTGATCGGTGGGTGGGCTGGTACCGTGGGGGCTTATGTTTCTCCGCGGCGGGCCCCTGTAGGGCTCCGCCATATTGCCCGGGGGCCGGCGCGGAGACGGGAACCCATGTGCATGCGCGGAATCACGCCGGCCGTGGCGCGCAAGTGCGAACTCCGCCAGCCGTAGTGCGCATGCGCGAACTCACGACGGCTGGAGCTGCGGGGATCACTCCTGCGCTGACCTAGCCCCTAGGAAGGGGAGCATACCGGACAATTGACGACCGTTGATGCCGGAGTGGTTCACGCCACTTTTTGCGCCGGCATCAGAACATGGCCGCGGGATTGGAGAATCCCGGCCTTTATCTCAGTGTCATTGTTTTGAGTCACACCAATGAATTTTTTTCAATATTTAAAATACTTTTCTAAACTGATTTTTACCAAAAAGTGACCGTAAACTAGTTTTACACTCATGTTTACTACATTTTAAAGTTTTTTTTAGAATCATATGCAAACTTTTGCGTCCCCTATACCCAAGCCCAATTGATACTGCTTGATGCTTGAGCTGCTTGATGTGGGAGCTGGCAGATCCCATTGCGAGCTGCAGCGACCACATCTGCAGTAAGTGTTGGCTGCTCGAAGAGCTCCAGCTCATAGTTGATGAGCTGGAGTCTGAGCTTCAAACACTGAGGACATCCGGGAGGGGGAGACTTACCTGGACACTGTGTTTCAGGAGGCAGTCACACTTGTCAGAGTAAGTAGTTTAAATCCTGCCAGTGGCCAGGGACAGCAGGGTGTGACTGCAAGTCAGGCAGGTAAAGGGAACCAGCAGTCAGGAACTCAGGAGCCTCAGAGCCCTTGACTCTGTCCAACAGGTATGAGGCACTTGCTCCCTGTGTGGATGGCGAACAGGGCTGCAGGAAGGATGAGTCAGCTGACCAAGGCACCATGGTTCAGCAGGCCATTCAAGGGGAGGGAGTAAATAGGCAAGTTGTAGTTGTAGGGGATTCTATTATCAGGGGGATAGATAGTATCCTTTGTGAGCAGGATAAAGAGTCCCGCATGGTATGTTGCCTGCCCCGGTGCTAGGGTGCGGGACATCTCTGACCGGCTTGAAAGGATACTGGAGAGGGAGGGGGAGGATCCAGTTGTTGTGGTCCATGTCGGTACCAACAACATAGGCAAGTCTAGGAAAGAGGACCTGTTTAGAGATTATAAAGAGCTAGGATTCAAATTAAAAAACAGGTCCTCAAGGGTTATAATCTCCGGATTAATGCCCGAGCCACGTGCAAATTGGCATAGGGAGGCAAGAATAAGGGAAGTTAACACGTGGCTGAAAGAGTGGTGTGGGAAAGAGGGGCTCCTTTTCATGTGACACTGGCATCAGTTTTGGGACAGGGGGGACCTATACCGTTGGGATGGTCTCCACCTGAACCGAGCTGGGACCAGTGTTCTGGCGAAAAGAATAAATAGGGTGGTCAATAGGACTTTAAACTAAAGATTGGGGGGAAGGGAAAGTCAGGGAACCAAGAGGTGAAGTAATCAGTGGGAAGCGTAGCTGCTTAGGAATACAAAAAAGCACGAAAATACAAAACTCAGGAGAGGTTACGATAGTCCCCATCCCACAAAATATGACACAGTGTATGGAAAGGCTCAGTAAATCAAGGTCCACCACACTAAGAAAACAAAAAGGGACGGTCAATAGAGAATTAAAGGTGCTATATTTAAATGCGCGCAGTGTACGGAACAAGGTAGATGAGCTTGTGGCCCAGATTGTGACTGGCAGGCATGATGTGGTAGGCATCACAGAGACATGGTTGCAGGGGGTTCAGGACTGGCATTTAAACATCCAGGGATTCACAACCTATCGAAAAAACAGGGAGGTGGGCAGAGGGGGCGGGGTTGCCTTGTTAATTAGGAATGAAATTAAATCAATAGCACTAAATGACATAGGGTCAGATGATGTGGAGTCTGTGTGGGTAGAGTTGAGGAACCACAAAGGCAAAAAAACCCATAATGGGAGTTATGTACAGGCCTCCTAACAGTGGTCAGGACCGGGGGCACAAAATGCACCACGAAATAGAAAGTGCATGTCAGAAAGGCAAGGTCACAGTAATCATGGGGGACTTCAATATGCAGGTGGACTGGGTAAATAATGCTGCCAGTGGACCCAAGGAAAGGGAATTCATTGAATGTTTACAGGAGGGCTTTTTGGAACAGCTTGTGATGGAGCCCACGAGGGAACAGGCCATTCTGGACTTAGTGTTATGTAATGAGCCAGACTTGATTAAAGATCTTAAAGTAAGGGAGCACTTAGGAGGCAGTGATCATAATATGGTAGAATTCAATCTCCAATTTGAAAGAAAGAAGGTAGAATCAGATGTAAAGGTGTTACAGTTAAATAAAGGTAACTACAGGGGCATGAGGGAGGAACTGACGAAAATCGACTGGGAGCAGAGCCTAGTGGGAAAGACAGTAGAACAGCAATGGCAGGAGTTTCTGGGAGTAATTGAGGACACAGTACAGAGGTTCATCCCAAAGAAAAGAAAGGTTATCAGAGGGGGGATTAGGCAGCCATGGCTGACAAAGGAAGTTAGGGAATGCATCAAAGCAAAAGAGAAAGCCTATAATGTGGCAAAGAGTAGTAGGAAGTCAGAAGATTGGGAAGGCTACAAAAACAAACAGAGGATAACAAAGAGAGAAATAAGGAAAGAGAGGATCAAATATGAAGGTAGGCTAGCCAGTAACATTAGGAATGATAGTAAAAGTTTATTTAAATACATTAAAAACAAACGGGAGGCAAAAGTTGACATTGGGCCGCTCCAAAATGACGCTGGTAATTTTGTGATGGGAGACAAGGAAATAGCTGAGGAACTAAATAAGTACTTTGCGTCAGTCTTCACAGTAGAAGACATGAGTAATATCCCAACAATTCCGGAGAGTCAGGGGGCAGAGTTGAATATGGTAGCCATCACAAAGGAGAAAGTGCTAGAGAAACTAAGAGGTCTAAAAATTGATAAATCTCCGGGTCCAGATGGACTACATCCTAGAGTTCTAAAGGAGATAGCTGAAGAAATAGTGGAGGCGTTAGTTATGATCTTTCAAAAGTCACTGGAGTCAGGGAAAGTCCCAGAGGATTGGAAAATCGCTGTTGTAACTGTTCAAGAAGGGAACAAGGAAAAAGATGGAAAATTATAGGCCAATTAGCCTAACCTCGGTTGTTGGCAAGATTCTAGAATCCATTGTTAAGGATGAGATTTCTAAATTCTTGGAAGTGCAGGGTCAGATTAGGACAAGTCAGCATGGAATTAGTAAGGGGAGGTCGTGCCTGACAAACCTGTTAGAGTTCTTTGAAGAGATAACAAATAGGTTAGACCAAGGAGAGCCGATGGATGTTATCTATCTTGACTTCCAAAAGGCCTTTGATAAGGTGCCTCACGGGAGACTGCTGAGTAAAATAAGGGCCCATGGCATTCGAGGCAAGGTACTAACATGGATTGACGATTGGCTGTCAGGCAGAAGGCAGAGAGTTGGGATAAAAGGTTCTTAATTCGGAATGGCAACCGGTGACGAGTGGTGTCCCGCAAGGTTCAGTGTTGGGGCCACAGCTGTTCTCTTTATATATTAACGATCTAGATGACGGGACTGGGGGCATTCTGGCTAAGCTTGCCGATGATACAAAGATAGGTGGAGGGGCAGGTAGTATGGAGGAGGTGGGGAGGCTGCAGAAAGATTTAGACAGTTTAGGAGAGTGGTCCAAGAAATGGCTGATGAAATTCAACGTGGGCAAGTGCGAGGTCTTGCACTTTGGAAAAAAGAATAGAGGCATGGACTATTTTCTAAACGGTGACAAAATTCATAATGCTGAAGTGCAAAGGGACTTGGGAGTCCTAGTCCAGGATTCTCTAAAGGTAAACTTGCAGGTTGAGTCCGTAATTAAGAAAGCAAATGCAATGTTGTCATTCATCTCAAGAGGCTTGGAATATAAAAGCAGGGATGTACTTCTGAAGCTTTATAAAGCATTAGTTAGGCCCCATTTAGAATACTGTGAGCAATTTTGGGCCCCACACCTCAGGAAGGACATACTGGCACTGGAGCGGGTCCAGCGGAGATTCACACGGTTGATCCCAGGAATGGTAGGCCTAACATACGATGAACGTCTGAGGATCCTGGGATTATATTCATTGGAGTTTAGGAGGTTGAGTGGAGATCTAATAGAAACTTACAAGATAATGAATGGCTTAGATAGGGTGGATGTAGGGACGTTGTTTCCATTAGCAGGGGAGACTCGGACCCGGGGACACAGCCTTAGAATAAAAGGGAGTCACTTTAGAACAGAGATGAGGAGAAATTTCTTCAGCCAGAGAGTGGTGGGTCTGTGGAATTCATTGCCACAGAGGGCGGTGGAGGCCGGGACGTTGAGTGTCTTTAAGGCAGAAGTTGATAAATTCTTGATTTATCGAGGAATTAAGGGCTATGGAGAGAGAGCGGGCAAATGGAGTTGAAATCAGCCAAGATTGAATGGTGGAGTGGACTCGATGGGCCGAATGGCCTTACTTCCGCTCCTATGTCTTATGGTCTTATACACATCAAAAAAGCAACAGTCAGCCTCACGGGGCCGAGGTCCCAGGTTTGATCCCGGCTCTGGGTCACTGTCCGTGTGGAGTTTGCACATTCTTTCCGTGTCTGTGTGGGTCTCACCCCCACAACCCAAAGGTGTGCCCCTTAATTGGGAAAAAAAATAATTGGATGCTCTAAATTCAACAAAAAAAAGTATTGGTCCTAATAGCATTCTTTGGAGAACATTACAGTATGCTTCCCTCCAGTCAGAAAAACAACGGTTGACCACTTTGCTTTTGTCTGTTCGCCAATTTTGTATCCCTGCTGCCACTGCCCTGTTATTCCCATTGGCTTTGATTTTGCTAACAAGTCTATTTTGTGCCACTTTATCAATTGCGTTTTAAAAGTCTAAATACATAACAAACTACCCTGGAACAAAACAACACAAAGGCAAAATACTGCGGTGTGGATAAGAACATAAGAACATAAGAACTAGGAGCAGGAGTAGGCCATCTGGCCCCTCGAGCCTGCTCCGCCATTCAATGAGATCATGGCTGATCTTTTGTGGACTCAGCTCCACTTTCCGGCCCGAACACCATAACCCTTAATCCCTTTATTCTTCAAAAAACTATCTATCTTTATCTTAAAAACATTTAATGAAGGAGCCTCTACTGCTTCACTGGGCAAGGAATTCTATAGATTCACAACCCTTTGGGTGAAGAAGTTCCTCCTAAACTCAGTCCTAAATCTACTTCCCCTTATTTTGTGGCTATGCCCCCTAGTTCTGCTTTCACCCGCCAGTGGAAACAACCTGCCCGCATCTATCCTATCTATTCCCTTCATAATCTTATATGTTTCTATAAGATCCCCCCTCATCCTTCTAAATTCCAACGAGTACAGTCCCAGTCTACTCAACCTCTCCTCGTAATCCAACCCCTTCAGCTCTGGGATTAACCTCGTGAATCTCCTCTGCACACCCTCCAGTGCCAGTACGTCCTTTCTCAAGTAAGGAGACCAAAACTGAATACAATACTCCAGGTGTGGCCTCACTAACACCTTATACAATTGCAGCATAACCCCCCCAGTCTTAAACTCCATCCCTCTAGCAATGAAGGACAAAATTCCATTTGCCTTCTTAATCACCTGTTGCACCTGAAAACCAACTTTCTGCGACTCATGCACTAGCACACCCAGATCTCTCTGCACATCAGCATGTTTTAATTTTTTATCATTTAAATAATAATCCCTTTTGCCGTTATTCTTACCAAAATGGATAACCTCACATTTGTCAACATTGTATTCCATCTGACAGACCCTAGCCCATTCACTTAGCCTGTCCAAATCCCTCTGCAGACTTCCAGTATCCTCTGCACTTTTTGTTTTAATGTTGGAAAGTTAAAATAAAAACCGAAATGGTGGAAATACTCAGCAGGTCAGGCATCTCTAGAGAAAGAAACAGAGTTAACAGGCTGAGTTTTCCAAGCCCTGTAGAGATGGGGTTGGAGGCCGGGGTGAGAGCACCCAGGAGAATAGGTGGGGATGCTATGTCAGGTCAATCCCCTGACGCATTTCCACCTCCAAGAAAACTTCTCGGGGAGGGGCAAGTAAGAAAATCAGAAACCTGCTCAAATGAGGAGGCAGCAAATTAGGTCACTTAAAACCCAAGTGGATGCCATTATCTAACGAAAACAGGACATTCCAGCTAGCAGAGCACCCCTTCACTCCAGCAATGTGTAGAGACTGCCAGCTTTCTAATAGATGGCCTCTCAGCACCAGCCTAGGAACCCAGACGTTCCATGCCCCAGTAAAGGCCCTACCTACTTTGTGCTTCTTCAATCTAACATTTGCAGAAGGCTTCAGAGAGCACATCCATGTTGATGTTCCGAATAACCTCAGTCAGTATGGGAATTGAACCTGCGCTGTTGGCCTTGCTCTGCATCACAAACCAGCTGTCCAGCCAACTGAGCTAACCCGGCCCCCATTTCCCACACTTCTGCCTTCAGTATCTTCCCCTCACTCCCAGAACTGTGATAGGGTTCCCCTTGCACTCACTCAGCCTCTGTATTCAAAATATCATCACCTGCCATTTCCACCAACTTCAGTGTGAAGGCACCACCATACACACCTTCCCCTAACCTCTCCTGTCAGCATTTCAAAGGGACTATTCCTTCTGTGACACCATGGTCCACTCCTCTTTCCACCCAAAATCTCATTCCAGACGCACAGCACCTTTCCATGCAATCACAGGAGGTGTATCACGTGCCCCTTTACCTCCTCTTCATCCAACGCCTCAATCGCTCCTTCCAGGTAAAACAGCAATTCACTTAGAACATAGAACATTACAGCGCAGTACAGGCCCTTCGGCCCTCGATGTTGCGCCGACCTGTGAAACCACTCTAAAGCCCATCTACACTATTCCCTTATCGTCCATATGTCTTGATGTGGAGATGCCGGCGTTGGACTGGGGTGAGCACAGTAAGAAGTCTTACAACACCAGGTTAAAGTCCAACAGGTTTGTTTCGATGTCACTAGCTTTCAGAGCGCTGTCCTTCCTCAGGTGAATGAAGAGGTATGTTCCAGAAATATATATATAGACAGATTCAAAGATGCCAGACAATGCTTGGAATATGAGCATTAGCAGGTGATTAAATCTTTACAGATCCAGAGATGGGGTAGCCCCAGGTTAAAGAGGTGTGAATTGTGTCAAGCCAGGACAGTTGGTAGGATTTCGCAGGCCAGATGGTGGGGGATGAATGTAATGCGACATGAATCCCAGGTCCCGGTTGAGGCCGCACTCATGTGTGCGGAACTTGGCTATAAGTTTCTGCTCGGCGATTCTGCGTTGTCGCGCGTCCTGAAGGCCGCCTTGGAGAACGCTTACCCGGAGATCAGAGGCTGAATGCCCTTGACTGCTGAAGTGTTCCCCGACTGGAAGGGAACATTCCTGCCTGGTGATTGTCGCGCGATGTCCGCGTCTGCATGGTCTCGCCAATGTACCACGCTTCGGGACATCCTTTCCTGCAGCGTATGAGGTAGACAACGTTGGCCGAGTCGCATGAGTATGTACCGCGTACCTGGTGTGTGATGTTCTCACGTGTAATGCTGGTATCCATGTCGATGATCTGGCACGTCTTGCAGAGATTGCCATGGCAGGGTTGTGTGGTGTCGTGGTCACTGTTCTGAAGGCTGGGTAGTTTGCTTCAAACAATGGTTTGAGGTTGCGCGGTTGTTTGAAGGCAAGTAGTGGGGGTGTGGGGATGACCTTGGCAAGATGTTCATCTTCATCGATGAAGTGTTGAAGGCTGTGAAGAAGATGTTGTAGTTTCTCCGCTCCGGGAAAGTACTGGACGACGAAGGGTATTCTGTCGGTTGTGTCCCATGTTTGTCTTCTGAGGACGTCGGTGCGGTTTTTTGCTGTGGCGCGTTGGAACTGTCGATCGATGAGTCAAGCGCCATATCCCGTTCGTACGAGGGCATCTTTCAACGTCTGTAGATGTCTGTTACGCTCCTCCTCGTCTGAGCAGATCCTGTGTATACAGAGAGCTTGTCCATAGGGGATGGCTTCTTTAATGTGTTTAGGGTGGAAACTAGAGAAGTGGAGCATCGTGAGGTTATCCGTGGGTTTGCGGTAAAGCGAAGTGCTGAGGTGACCGTCCTTGATGGAGACGAGTGTGTCCAAGAATGCAACTGATTTTGGAGAGTAGTCCATGGTGAGTCTGATGTCTATCCAATGACCATTTGAAAGCCCTTAGTGTTGGCGAGTCCACTACTGTTGCAGGCAGGGCATTCCACGCCCTTACTACTCTCTGAGTAAAGAACCTACCTCTGACATCTGTCTTATATCTATCTCCCCTCAATTTAAAGGTATGTCCCCTCGTGCTAGACATCACCATCCGAGGAAAAAGGCTCTCACTGTCCACCCTATCCAATCCTCTGATCATCTTGTATGCCTCAATTAAGTCACCTCTTAACCTTCTTCCCACTATCGAAAACAGCCTCAAGTCCCTCAGCCTTTCCTCATAAGATCTTCCCTCCATACAAGGCAACATTCTGGTAAATCTCCTCTGCACCCTTTCCAATGCTTCCACGTCCTTCCTATAATGCGGCGACCAGAATTGCACGCAATACTCCAAATGCGGCCGCACCAGAGTTTTGTACAGCTGCAACATGGCCTCATGGCGCCGAAACTCAATCCCTCTACCAATAAAAGCTAACACACCGTACGCCTTCTTAACAACCCTCTCAACCTGGGTGGCAACTTTCAGGGATCTATGTACATGGACACCGAGATCTATCTGCTCATCCACACTGCCAAGAATCTTACCATTAGCCCAGTACTCTGTCTTCCTGTTATTCCTTCCAAAATGAATCACCTCACACTTTTCTGCATTAAACTCCATTTGCCACCTCTCAGCCTAGCTCTGCAGCTTATCTATGTCCCTCTGTAACTTGTAACATCCTTCTGCACTGTCCACAACTCCACCAACTTTAGTGTCATCTGCAAATTTACTCACCCATCCTTCTACGCCCTCCTCCAGGTCATTTATAAAAATGACAAACAGCAGTGGCCCCAAAACAGATCCTTGTGGTACACCACTAGTAACTGGACTCCAGTCTGAACATTTCCCATCAACCACCACCCTTTGTCTTCTTCCAGCTAGCCAATTTCTGATCCAAACTGCTAAATCACCCTGAATCCCATGCCTCCGTATTTTCTGCAGTAGCCTACCGTGGGGAACCTTATCAAATGCTTTACTGAAATCCATATACACCACATCAACTGCTTTCCCTCATCCACCTGTTTGGTCATCTTCTCAAAGAACTCAATGAGGTATGTGAGGCACGACCTACTTATACTTCTTTCAATTTATTTGCTTTCTCCACTGCTCGCAATAGGGTCTTCTCTACACTGGGGAGGCCAAACACATCTTGCCTCAATCCACAAGCATGAACCTGAACTTCCTGTCCTTGCCATTTCAATTCACCATCTTGCTCTCATGTCACATTTCCGTCCATGGCCTACTGCAGTGTTCCAGTGAAGCCAAACGCAAACTGAAGATGAGGTAATTTCCAATCTTCCAATGAGGTCATTTATAGCTTTTGGACACAAAATTGAGTCAACAACTTCAGACCATGAACTCTCTCTTCCATTTTGAAGTTTCTTCCCCTATTTCCAGTCTGTATCATGTTCTCATATTTTTGCTTTCAAGCAGTGTTGACACTTTATCTGCTTTAAACACATTCTGCTTTCAGACAGTGTTGACCTTCATTCTGCTCTTAACATCTGTTCTGGACCAAAATATTAGTCTTTAGTACTATCAGCACCACTTTCTGTCTTGTGTTCCATGGCATCATTGTTATTTAAACTCTCCTAACTTAACCCTGACGTTTTATTTTGCTCCACTTGCCCTTTCCCACTTTTTCAACAGCATAAAATCCATCACATTTCTACCTCTCTAAACTGAGATACCAGTTCGCTACAGATTTAATAAAACGGCTTAATGAATGAGTTTATCTTTCTAAATCTTTCAGGAACTGATTCAAAGCTACAGCATTATTTGAACAATCAATTCTGCTACTGTTTGCTAATATAAATTACACAATCTATGAATAAGCCTGTTTGGTGATTAATTTATTATGCTAGCAGCCAGTGTAACTGGTATTGTCTTCTGAAGAGATGTGTGGCACGAGTAGAAATACCGCATTTGTGTATCAATTAGGTACAGTTAGTAGCACTCTTGCCTTTGTGTTAGATGTTTGTGGGTTCAAGCGCCAATATGAACTTAAGCACATATTTTGGGCTGATAGTTCAGTTTAGAATAGACGGAATGTTGCACATTTTTTTTAGAAATGCCAACTGGTATCATTTAGAAGTGAAATTAGCAAGTACTTTCTCAGACAAAAGATAATGAAAATCTCGAATTCACTCCACCAAAAGGCTGTGGCTACTCCATCAGTTGAAATTATCAAGGCTGAGATCAATAGATTTTTGTGAGGTAAAAGTATTGTTGAGACAAAGAAATGGCTGAGCAATTGAATACATACTTTGGTTCTGTCTTCACAAATGAGGACACAAATCAGTTCCCAGAAATGTTGGAGAATGAAAGGTTTAGTGAGAGGGAAGAACTGAGGGAGATCAACATTAGTAGAAAAATGGTGCTGGGAAAACTGATGGGATTGAAGGCGGATAAATCCCCAGGGCCCGAGAATTTGCACTACCCCCACTACCTTTGAGATCACTCTTGCCACACCCACCCAGAACCCATGCAATACCGGATATGACCAAAACATGTGAGTGTGGTTCGCCAGGCTTCCCGCGCATCTCCCACATCTATCCTCCACTCCACAAAATCTACTCAGCCTTGCTCCCGTCATATGCGCCCTGTGTAGAACCTTGAATTGGATCAGACTAAGCCTGGCACACGAGGACGAGGAATTTACCCTACTTAGGGCATCTGCCCACAGCCCCTCCTCAATCTCTTCCCCCAGCTCCTCCTCCCATTTACCCTTCAGCTCCTCTACCATCGTCTCCCCCTCATCTCTCATTTCCCTGTATATATCAGACACTTTACCTTCACCGACCCATGCCCCCGAAATCACTCTGTCCTGGATCCCTTGCGCCGGGAGCTGCGGAAATTCCCTCACCTGCTGCCTCGCAAATGCCCTCACTTGCATATATCGGAAGGCATTCCCTGGTGGCAACCCTTATTTTTCTATCAATGCTCCCAAACTCGCGAACGTCCCGTCCAAGAACAAGTCCTTCAACTTCCCAATTCCTGCTCGCTGCCAAGATTGGAATCCCCCATCTATCCTCCCCTGGACGAACCTGTGATTGTTCCTTATCGGGGACCACACCGAGGCACCCGTCACTCCCCTATGTTGTCTCCACTGCCCCCAAATCTTCAAAGTCGTCCCCACTACTGGGTTTGTGGTGTATTTTTTCGGGGGGTACGGTAACGGCGCCGTCGCCAGTGCTTTTAAACTTGTTCCCTTACAGGACGCCATCTCCAGCCTTTTCCACGCCGCCCCTTCTTCTTCCCTCATCCACTTACATATCATGGACACGTTGGCGGCCCAATAATAGTCACTCAGACTCGGCAGTGCCAGTCCCCCTCTGTCCCTACTGCGCTGCAGGAACCCCCTCTTTACCCTCGGGGTCTTTCCAGCCCACACAAAGCTCATAATACTCCTGTCCACTTTCTTGAAAAAGGCCTTTGTAATCAGTACGGGGTGGCACTGAAACACGAAAAGAAACCTCGGGAGGACCACCATTTTAACCGCCTGTACTCTGCCCGCCAATGACAGGGGCACCATGTCCCACCTCTCTTAAAGTCCTCCTCCATCTGCTCTACCAGTCGCGTCAAGTTAAGTTTATGCAAGGTTCCCCAGTTCCTGGCCACCTGGATCCCTAGATATCGAAAATCCCTTGCTACTCTCCTCAGCGGCAGATCGTCTATCCCCCTGCCCTGTTCCCTGGGGGTGCATCACAAAAAGTTCACTCTTTCCCATATTCAATTTTTTAAAATTTTTTTTATTAAATATTTTATTGAAAATTTTTGGTCAACCAACACAGTACATTGTGCATTCTTTACACCATTATTATAACAACACAAATAACAATGACCTATTTTATAAACAAAAAATGAATAAATAATAAATAACAAAAATGAAAACTAGCCCTAATTGGCAACTGCCTTGTCACAAGTAACACTCTCCAAAAATATAATTTAACAGTCCAATATATAATTATCTGTAGCAACGACCTATACATACTATACAGTATATATTAACAACCTTGAGAGTCCTTCTGGTTCCTCCTCCCCCACCCCCCCCCCCCCCCGATCCTGGGCTGCTGCTGCTGCCTTATTTTTCCCATTCCGTCTATCTTTCTGCGAGGTATTCGACGAACGGTTGCCACCGCCTGGTGAACCCTTGAGCCGACCCCCTTAGGACGAACTTAATCCGCTCTAGCTTTATAAACCCCGCCATGTCATTTATCCAGGTCTCCACCCCCGGGGGCTTGGCTTCTTTCCACATTAGCAATATCCTGCGCCGGGCTACTAGGGACGCAAAGGCCAAAACATCGGCCTCTCTCGCCTCCTGCACTCCCGGCTCTTGTGCAACCCCAAATATAGCCAACCCCCAGCTTGGTTCGACCCGGACTCCTACTACTTTTGAAAGCACCTTTGTCACCCCCATCCAAAACCTCTGTAGTGCCGGGCATGACCAAAACATATGGGTATGATTCGCTGGGCTTCTCAAGCACCTCGCACACCTATCCTCCACCCCAAAAAATTTACTGAGCCGTGCTCCAGTCATATGTGCCCTGTGTAATACCTTAAACTGAATCAGGCTTAGCCTGGCACACGAGGACGACGAGTTTACCCTGCTTCGGGCATCTGCCCACAGCCCCTCCTCGATCTCCTCCCCCAGCTCTTCTTCCCATTTCCCTTTTAGTTCATCTACCATAGTCTCCCCTTCGTCCCTCATTTCCCTATATATATCTGACACCTTACCATCCCCCACCCATGTCTTTGAGATCACTCTGTCCTGCACCTCTTGTGTCGGGAGCTGCGGGAATTCCCTCACCTGTTGCTTCGCAAAAGCCCTCAGTTGCATATACCTGAATGCATTCCCTTGGGGCAACCCATATTTCTCGGTCAGCGCTCCCAGACTCGCGAACTTCCCATCCACAAACAGATCTTTCAGTTGCGTTATTCCTGCTCTTTGCCACATTCCATATCCCCCATCCATTCCCCCCGGGGCAAACCTATGGTTGTTTCTTATCGGGGACCCCCCCAAGGCTCCAGTCTTTCCCCTATGCCGTCTCCACTGTCCCCAAATCTTCAGTGTAGCCACCACCACCGGGCTTGTGGTGTAGTTCCTCGGTGAGAACGGCAATGGGGCTGTCACCATAGCCTGTAGGCTAGTCCCCCTACAGGACGCCCTCTCTAATCTCTTCCACGCCGCTCCCTCCTCCTCTCCCATCCACTTACTCACCATTGAAATATTAGCGGCCCAATAATACTCACTTAGGCTCGGTAGTGCCAGCCCCCCCCTATCCCTGCTACGCTGTAAGAATCCCTTCCTCACTCTCGGGGTCTTCCCGGCCCACACAAAACCCATGATGCTCTTTTCAATCCTTTTAAAAAAAGCCTTCGTGATCACCACCGGGAGGCACTGAAACACAAAGAGGAATCTCGGGAGGACCACCATCTTAACCGCCTGCACCCTCCCTGCCATTGACAGGGATACCATATCCCATCTCTTGAAATCCTCCTCCATCTGTTCCACCAACCGCGTTAAATTTAACCTATGCAATGTGCCCCAATTCTTAGCTATCTGGATCCCCAGGTAACGAAAGTCCCTTGTTACCTTCCTCAGCGGTAGGTCCTCTATTTCTCTACTCTGCTCCCCTGGATGCACCACAAACAACTCACTTTTCCCCATGTTCAATTTATACCCTGAAAAATCCCCAAACTCCCCAAGTATCCGCATTATTTCTGGCATCCCCTCCGCCGGGTCCGCCACGTATAGTAGCAAATCGTCCGCATACAAAGATACCCGGTGCTCTTCTCCTCCCCTAAGTACTCCCCTCCACTTCTTGGAACCCCTCAACGCTATCGCCAGGGGCTCAATCGCCAGTGCAAACAATAATGGGGACAGAGGGCATCCCTGCCTTGTCCCTCTATGGAGCCGCAAATATGCAGATCCCCGTCCATTCGTGACCACGCTCGCCACTGGGGCCCTATACAACAGCTGCACCCATCTAACATACCCCTCTCCAAAACCAAATCTCCTCAACACCTCCCACAAATAATCCCACTCCACTCTATCAAATGCTTTCTCGGCATCCATCGCCACTACTATCTCCGTTTCTCCCTCTGGTGGGGCCATCATCATTACCCCTAACAACCTCCGTATATTCGTGTTCAGCTGTCTCCCCTTCACAAACCCAGTTTGGTCCTCGCGGACCACCCCCGGGACACATTCCTCTATTCTCATTGCCATTACCTTGGCCAGGACCTTGGCATCTACATTTAGGAGGGAAATAGGTCTATAGGACCCGCATTGTAGCGGGTCCTTTTCCTTCTTTAAGAGAAGCGATATCGTTGCTTCAGACATAGTCGGGGGCAGTTGTCCCCTTTCCTTTGCCTCATTAAAGGTCCTTGTCAGTACCGGGGCGAGCAAGTCCACATATTTTCTATAGAATTCGACTGGGAATCCATCCGGTCCCGGGGCCTTTCCCACCTGCATGCTCCTAATTCCTTTCACCACTTCTTCTACCTCGATCTGTGCTCCCAGTCCCACCCTTTCCTGCTCTTCCACCTTGGGAAATTCCAGCCGATCCAAGAAGCCCATCATTCTCTCCCTCCCATCCGGGGGTTGAGCTTCATATAATTTTTTATAAAATGTCTTGAACACTCCATTCACTCTCTCCGCTCCCCGCTCCATCTCTCCTTCCTCATCCCTCACTCCCCCTATTTCCCTCGCTGCTCCCCTTTTCCTCAATTGGTGTGCCAGCAACCTGCTCGCCTTCTCCCCATATTCGTACTGTACACCCTGTGCCTTCCTCCATTGTGCCTCTGCAGTGCCTGTAGTCAGCAAGTCAAATTCTACAGCCTTTGCCTTTCCCTGTACAGTCCCTCCTCCGGTGCTTCCGCATATTGTCTGTCCACCCTCAAAAGTTCTTGCAGCAACCGCTCCCGTTCCTTACTCTCCTGCTTCCCTTTATGTGCCCTTATTGATATCAGCTCCCCTCTAACCACCGCCTTCAACGCCTCCCAGACCACTCCCACCTGGACCTCCCCATTATCATTGAGTTCCAAGTACTTTTCAATGCACCCCCTCACCCTTAGACACACCCCCTCATCTGCCATTAGTCCCATGTCCATTCTCCAGGGTGGGCGCCCTCCTGTTTCCTCCCCTATCTCCAAGTCCACCCAGTGTGGAGCGTGATCCGAAATGGCTATAGCCGTATACTCCGTTCCCCTCACCTTCGGGATCAATGCCCTACCCAGCACAAAAAAGTCTATTCGCGTGTAGACTTTATGGACATAGGAGAAAAACGAGAACTCCTTACTCCTAGGTCTGCTAAATCTCCACGGGTCTACACCTCCCATCTGCTCCATAAAATCTTTAAGCACCTTGGCTGCTGCTGGCCTCCTTCCAGTCCTGGACTTCGACCTATCCAGCCCTGGTTCCAACACCGTATTAAAATCTCCCCCCATTATCAGCTTTCCCATCTCTAGGTCCGGAATGCGTCCTAGCATCCGCCTCATAAAATTGGCATCATCCCAGTTCGGGGCATATACGTTTACCAAAACCACCGTCTCCCCCTGTAGTTTGCCACTCACCATCACGTATCTGCCCCCGTTATCCGCCACTATAGTCTTTGCCTCGAACATTACCCGCTTCCCCACTAATATAGCCACCCCCCTGTTTTTCGCATCTAGCCCCGAATGGAACACCTGCCCCACCCATCCTTTGCGTAGCCTAACCTGGTCTATCAGTTTCAGGTGCGTTTCCTGTAACATAACCACATCTGCCTTAAGTTTCTTAAGGTGTGCGAGTACCCGTGCCCTCTTTATCGGCCCGTTCAGCCCTCTCACGTTCCACGTGATCAGCCGAGTTGGGGGGCTTCCTACCCCCCCCTTGTCGATTAGCCATCACCTTTTTCCAGCTCCTCACCCAGTTCCCACGCAGCTGTATCTCCCCCAGGCGGTGCCCCCCCGCCCATCCTCTCCCATACCAGCTCCCCCCTCTCCCCAGCAGCAGCAACCCAGTAATTGCCCCCTCCCACCCCCCCCGCTAGATCCCCCGCTAGCGTAATTACTCCCCCCATGTTGCTCCCAGAAGTCAGCAAACTCTGGCTGACCTCGGCTTCCCCCCGTGACCTCGGCTCGCACCGTGCGACGCCCCCTCCTTCCTGCTTCTCTATTCCCGCCATGATTATCATAGCGCGGGAACCAAGCCCGCGCTTCTCCCTTGGCCCCGCCCCCAATGGCCAACGCCCCATCTCCTCCACCTCCCCTCCTCCCCCCATCACCACCTGTGGGAGAGAGAAAAGTTACCACATCGCAGGATTAGTACATAAAACCCCTCTTTACCCCCCACATTCGCCCCACCACTTTGTTCGAACGTTCTTTTTAATAACCCGCTCATTCCAGTTTTTCTTCCACAATAAAAGTCCACGCTTCATCCGCCGTCTCAAAGTAGTGGTGCCTCCCTCGATATGTGACCCACAGTCTTGCCGGTTGCAGCATTCCAAATTTTATCTTCTTTTTATGAAGCACCGCCTTGGCCCGATTAAAGCTCGCCCTCCTTCTCGCCACCTCCGCACTCCAGTCTTGATAAACGCGGATCACCGCGTTCTCCCATTTACTGCTCCGAGTTTTCTTCGTCCATCTAAGGACCATTTCTCTATCCTTAAAACGGAGGAATCTCACCACTATGGCTCTGGGAATTTCTCCTGCTCTCGGTCCTCGCGCCATCACTCGGTATGCTCCCTCCACCTCCAACGGACCGGCCGGGGCCTCCGCTCCCATTAACGAGTGCAGCATCGTGCTCACATATGCCCCGACGTCCGCTCCCTCCACACCTTCAGGAAGACCAAGAATCCTCAGGTTGTTCCTCCTTGCGTTGTTTTCCAGTGCCTCCAACCTTTCCACACATCGTTTCTGATGTGCCTCCTGCGTCTCCGTCTTCACCACCAGGCCCTGTATATCGTCCTCATTCTCGGCTGCCTTTGCCTTCACGACCCGAAGCTCCCGCTCCTGGGTCTTTTGTTCCTCCTTTAGCCCTTCGATCGCCTGTAGTATCGGGGCCAACAGCTCTTTCTTCATTTCCTTTTTTATCTCTTCCACACAGCATTTCAAGAACTCTTGTTGTTCAGGGCCCCATGTTAAACTGCCACCTTCCGACGCCATCTTGGTTTTTGCTTGCCTTCCTTGCCGCTGTTCTAAAGGATCCACTGCAATCTGGCCACTCTCTCCTCCTTTTTCCATCCGTATCCAGGGGGGATTCCCTTCTGGTTTACCGCACAGTGTTTTTAGCCGTCAAAATTGCCGTTGGGGCTCCTATCAAGAGCCCAAAAGTCCGTTTCACAGGGAGCTGCCGAAACGTGCGACTCAGCTGGTCATCGCCGCACCCGGAAGTCCCATATTCAATTTATATCCCGAGAACTCCCTAAACTCCCTGAGTGTCTGCATTATCTCTGGCATCCCCTCCACTGGGTCTGCCACATATAGCAGCAAATCATCCGCATATAATGATACCCGATGTTCCTCTCCTCCTCTGAGCACCCCCCTCCACTTCTTAGAGCCCCTCAGCGCTATGGCCAATGGCTCGATTGCCAACGCGAACAGTAACGGGGACAGGGGGCACCCCTGTCTTGTGCCCCTATGTAATCGGAAATAGTCGGATTGTTGCCTGTTTGTAACCACGCTTGCCACCGGGGCCCCGTACAGGAGCTGAACCCATCTGATGAACCCCTCTCCAAATCCAAATCTCTTCAGTACCTCCCACAGGTAGTCCCACTCCACTCTATCAAATGCCTTCTCTGCATCCATCGCCACCACTATCTCCGCCTCCCCCTCCGGTGGGGGCATCATCATCACCCCCAGCAACCTTCGTATGTTGGCATTCAATTGCCTCTCTTTAACAAACCCTGTCTGGTCGTCATGTACCACCCCTGGGACACAGTCCTCTATCCTTGTCGCCATCACTTTGGCTAGTAACTTGGCATCTACATTTAGGAGGGAGATGGGCCTGTATGACCCCCACTGCAGCGGGTCTTTGTCTCGTTTCAGGATCAACGATATCGTCGCCTCCGACATTGTCGGGGGTAGTGTCCCCCTTTCCTTAGTCTCATTGAAGGTTCTCGTCAGGAGTGGGGCCAGTAGGTCCACATATTTCCTGTAAAATTCCACCGGGAACCCATCTGGTCCCGGGGCCTTTCCTGCCTGCATGTTCCCAATTCCTTTAATCGCCTCCTCCACCTAAATCTGCGCTCCCAAACCTGCCACCTCCTGCTCCTCAACCCTTGGGAACTCCAGCTGGTCCAGGAAGTGTATCATTCCCTCTTTCCCCTCTGGGGGTTGGGACTTATACAGTCTCTCATAAAATGACTTAAACACCCCGTTCACCCTCCCTGCTCTCTGCTCCATCCTTCCCTCCCCGTCCCTAACTCCTCCGATCTCTCTCGCCGCCCCTCTCTTCCTAAGTTGTTGGGCCAGCAATCGGCTCGCCTTTTCCCCATATTCGTATTGTATTCCCTGTGCCTTCCTCCACTGCGTCTCCGCCTTACCCGTGGTCAGCAGGTCAAACTCCGTCTGTAGTCTCCGTCTTTCCCTGTATAGCCCTTCATCCGGGGCCTCCGCATATTGCCTATCCACCCTCAGAATCTCCCCAATCAGTCGCTCCCTTTCTTTACCCTCTTGTTTCCCCCTGTGGGCTCTTATGGAAATCAGCTCCCCCCTAACCACCGCCTTCAGCACCTCCCATACTACTCCCACCTGGACCGCTCCATCATCATTGACCTCTAGGTATCTTTCAATACATCCCCTCACCCTTCCACATACCCCCTCGTCCGCCAACAGTCCCATGTCTAATCTCCAAAGTGGGCGCTGCTCCTTCTCCTCTCCTAGATCCAGATCCACCCAATGTGGGGCGTGATCTGAAACGGCTCTAGCCAAATATTCCGTTCCTACCACTTTCGGGATCAGCGCCCTTCCTAGGACAAAAAAGTCTATCCGGGAGTATACTTTATGGACGTGGGAGAAGAAGGAAAACTCTTTACTCCTCGGTCTAGCAAATCTCCAGGGATCTACTCCTCCCATCTGCTCCACAAACCCCTTAAGCACCTTGGCCGCTGCCGGCCTCCTCCCGGTCCTAGATCTGGACCGGTCCAGCCCTGGGTCCAGCACCGTGTTGAAGTCCCCCCCCCCATTACCAAATTTCCCATCTCTAGGTCCGGGATGCGCCCCAACATACGCTTCATAAAACCCGCGTCATCCCAGTTCGGGGCATATACGGTCACCAACACCACCGCCTCACCTTGCAATTTGCCACTCACCATCACGTACCTGCCCCCACTGTCCACCACTATGGTCTTAGCCTCAAACGATACCCGTTTCCCCACCAGTATTGCCACCCCTCTATTTTTCATATCTAAGCCTGAGTGGAATACCTGTCCCACCCATCCTTTCCTTAATCTGACCTGATCCGCCAATTTCAGGTGCGTCTCCTGAAGCATAACCACATCCGCCTTCAGTCTCTTTAGGTGTGCAAATATTTTATTGAAATTTTTTTCCCTTTACAGATCAAACATAACAGTAAAGAAAGTTTAACAATAAACAAATGGCTAATCAACATGGTAATCTAATCATTTAACATAAACTAAAACTTCCACCCCCCACCCGCCCCCCCTCCCCCCTGGGTTGCTGCTGCTGGTCATCTGTCTTCCCTCTAACGTTCCCCTAGGTAGTCGAGGAATGGCTGCCACCGCCTGGTGAACCCTTGAGCCGATCCTCTCTGGGCAAACTTTATCTGCTCCAGTTTTATGAACCCCGCCATATCGTTTACCCAGGCCTCCAGTCCGGGGGGTTTCGCCTCCTTCCACATGAGTAGAATCCTACGCCGGGCTACTAGGGATGCAAAGGCCACAACGTCGGCCTCTTTCGCCTCCTGCACTCCCGGCTCATCCGCAACTCCAAATAGAGCTAGCCCCCAGCCTGGTTTGACCCGGGCCTTCACCACCTTGGAAATCACTCCCGTCACTCCCTTCCAATACCCCTCCAGTGCCGGGCACGACCAAAACATATGTGCGTGGTTTGCCGGGCTTCCGCCGCATCTCCCACACTTGTCCTCCACTCCAAAGAACCTGCTCAGTCTTTCTCCCGTTATGTGTGCTCTATGTAGCACCTTGAATTGAATCAGGCTAAGCCTGGCGCACGAGGAAGAGGAATTTACCCTGCTTAGGGCATCAGCCCACATACCCTCCTCTATCTCCTCCCCTAGCTCTTCTTCCCACTTTCCTTTTAATTCGCCCACCAACTCCTCCCCCTCCTCCCTCAGTATATTTCTGACACCTTGCCCTTTCCGACCCACACCCCCGAAAGCACTCTGTCCTGAATCCCCAGTGCCGGGAGCAGCGGAAATTCCCTCACCTGTTGTCTTGTGAATGCCCTCACCTGCATATATCTAAGGAGGTTTCCCTGGGGCAACTTATACTTTTCCTCCAATGCTCCCAAGCTCGCAAACGTCCCCTCTATAAATAAATCTCCCACCCTCCTAATTCCCAACTGGTGCCAGCTCTGAAATCCTCCATCCATTCTTCCTGGGGCAAACCTATGGTTGTTCCTGATTGGGGACCCCACCAGGGCTCCCCGCACACCTCTCTGTCGCCTCCATTGTCCCCAGATATTCAATGTTGCCGCCACCACCGGGTTCGTGGTAAACTTTTTTGGAGAGAGCGGTAGCGGCGCCGTCACCAGCGCCTCTAAGCTCGTCCCTTTACAGGACTTTCTCTCCAGTCTTTTCCACGCCGCTCCCTCTCCCTCCATCATCCATTTACGAATCATCGCCACATTGGCGGCCCAATAATAGTCGCCCAAATTCGGTAGCACCAATCCTCCTCTGTCCCTGCTACGTTGCAGGAACCCCCTCCTTACCCTCGGGACTTTCCCTGCCCACACGAAGCTCGTGATGCTCCTGTCTATTTTTTTAAAGAAGGTCTTAGTGATTAGTATAGGGAGACATTGAAATACAAATAAGAACCTCGGGAGGACCATCATCTTAATTGCCTGCACTCTGCCCGCCAACGACAGAGGCTGCATGTCCCACCTCTTGAAGTCCTCCTCCATTTGCTCTACCAATCGTGTCAGATTAAGTCTGTGTAAGGTTCCCCAGCTCCTAGCGATCTGAATCCCCAGGTATCGGAAGTTTCTTTCCACTTTCCTTAGAGGCAGGCCTTCTATCTCTCTACTCTGGTCCCCTGGGTGTATCACGAATAATTCACTCTTCCCCATGTTAAGCCTATATCCAGAGAAATCTCCAAACTCCCTCAACATCTCCATAACCTCTATCATCCCCCCCGCTGGGTCCGACACATACAACAGTAGGTCATCTGCGTATAGCGAGACTCGGTGTTCTTCTCCCCCTCTAATCACCCCTCTCCATTTCCTGGAGTCTCTCAATGCCATGGCCAGAGGTTCAATTGCCAACGCGAACAACAGTGGAGATAACGGGCATCCCTGTCTTGTTCCCCTATATAATCGGAAATACTCCGATCTTTGCCGACCCGTGACTACACTTGCCGTTGGGGCCCCATAAAGATGTTTGACCCAGCTAATAAACCCGTTCCCGAACCCAAACCTCCTTAACACCTCCCATAAATACTCCCACTCCACCCTATCAAATGCCTTCTCTGCATCCATTGCCGCCACTATCTCTGCCTCCCCCTCCACTGGGGGCATCATTATCACCCCTAATAGTCATCGCACGTTGACATTCAGTTGTCTCCCCTTTACGAATCCTGTCTGGTCTTCGTGCACCACCCCCGGGACACAGTCCTCTATCGTCGATGCCAGTACCTTTGCCAGCAATTTGGCGTCCACATTCAATAATGAAATAGGTCTATAGAACCCGCACTGCAACGGATCTTTATCCCTCTTCAGAATTAGCGATATCGTCGCCTCCGACATTGTCGGGGGTAAAGTCCCTC
The DNA here is from genome assembly GCF_047496885.1 of Scyliorhinus torazame. Taxonomy (NCBI): domain Eukaryota; kingdom Metazoa; phylum Chordata; class Chondrichthyes; order Carcharhiniformes; family Scyliorhinidae; genus Scyliorhinus; species Scyliorhinus torazame. The sequence continues at coordinate 366,369,560 of NC_092707.1, forward strand.
CTTCCCTGGCCTCATTGAACGTCCTCACCAACAACGGGGCCAGCAAGTCCACGTATTTTCTATAAAATTCCACCGGGAACCCGTCTGGTCCCGGAGCCTTCCCTGCTTGCATGTTCCCCAGCCCCTTAATAACCTCGTCCACCCTAATCGGTGCCCCCAGGCCTTCCACCTCCTGCTCCTCCACCCTCGGGAACCTCAATTGATCCAGGAACTGCCGCATCCCCTCCTCTCCCTCAGGGGGTTGGGACCTATACAGTCCCTCATAAAAGGTCTTGAACACCTCGTTTATCTTCCCTGCTCTTCGCACCGTGGCTCCCTTTTCGTCTCTAATTCCCCCTATCTCCCTCGCCGCTGTCCTCTTTCGCAACTGATGAGCCAGCAGGCGACTAGCCTTTTCCCCATATTCATACCTCCTCCCCTGTGCCTTCCTCCACAGCACCTCCGCCTTTCTGGTGGTCAGGAGGTCAAACTCCGTCTGGAGTCGTCTCCTCTCCCTGTACAGTCCCTCCTCCGGGGTCTCTGCAAATTCCCTGTCCACCCTTAAAATCTCCCCCAGTAATCTTTCCCTTTCCTTGGCCTCTGTTTTCCCTTTGTGGGCCCCAATGGAGATCAGCTCTCCTCTGACCACCGCTTTTAGTGCTTCCCATACCACTCCCACACGGACCTCCCCGTCGTCATTGACCTCCAGGTATCTCTCAATACACCCCCGCACTCTTCCACACACTCCCTCGTCCGCCATAAATCCCACAACTAATCGCCAGAGTGCTCTCTGCTCCCTTTCCTCTCCCAGTTCCAGGTCCACCCAGTGTGGGGCATGGTCCGAAACCGCTATGGCTGAATACTCAGCTTCTTCCACCCTTGAGATCAACGACCTTCCCAGAACAAAAAAATCTATCCGGGAGTACACTTTATGGACATGGGAGAAGAAGGAGAACTCCCTGGCCCTCAGTCTAAGAAATCGCCATGGATCCACTCCTCCCATTTGGTCCATAAACCCCTTGAGCACCTTGGCCGCTGCCGGCCTTCTTCCGGTCTTTGATCTGGATCTATCTAGCCCTGGGTCCAGCACGGTATTGAAGTCCCCTCCCAATATCAAGTTTCCTACCTCCAGGTCCGGTATACGACCCAACATCCGTCTCATAAATCCCGCATCGTCCCATTTCGGGGCATATACATTAACCAACACGACCTCCATTCCCTCCAGCCTGCCACTCACCATTACATATCTACCTCCGCTATCTGTTACGATGTTCTTTGCTTCAAATGCTACCCGTTTCCCCACCAATATGGCCACCCCTCTATTCTTTGCATCTAGTCCTGAGTGGAACACCTGTCCCACCCATCCTTTCCTTAACCTAACTTGGTCCGCCACCTTCAGGTGCGTCTCTTGGAGCATAGCCACGTCTGCCCTTAGTCCTTTCAAGTGCACGAGCACTCGGGCCCTTTTAATCGGTCCGTTCAGGCCTCTCACGTTCCACGTGATCAGCCTCACTAGGGGGCTACCTGCCCCCCTCCCGTGTCGACTAGCCATCACCTTCTCTAGGCCAGTCCCATATCCCGCCTCCACGCTCCCACTCGCTCCCCAGGCGTCGCATTCCATCCCCGTCCAGCCACTCTTTAGCCATTTCCTTTTTGATTTCCGCAGCAGCAACCCAGTTGTGCCCCCCCCCCTCCCCGCTAGATCCCTTTCTAGCGTGATTGCTCCCCCCATATTACTTCCGCAAGTCAGCTGACTTCAACTGACCCCGGCTACTCCTGCTCACTCCTTGACCCCCCCCGTGTGGGGAACTCCCATCCGCCTTGCGCCTGTCTTCCCGCCATAATCTTTCTGGCGCGGGAACATCCCTTTATCTGACCCGCCTCTTGTGGCGCAGCTCCCTTTCCTCTCCCCCTCCCATTCCTCATTCTCCGCATATGTCCCTTCTTTCCCCCCTCACCGGCGCCCACATTTCCTAGTGCCTCCCCCCATCCCAATTTACTTGTTATGTTAATAACAATAACATTCCCTACAGTATCAGTCCCTCAGTTCCGATCCAATTTCTCCTCTTTAATAAAGGTCCATGCTTATTCTGCCGTATCGAAATAATGGTGTCTCTCCTGGTACGTGACCCATAGTCGTGCCGGCTGCAGCATTCCGAACTTCACCTTTTTGTGTAACACCTCCTTGGCTCGGTTAAAACTCGCCCTCCTTCTCGCCACCTCCGCACTCCAATCCTGGTACACCCGTACCACTGCATTCTCCCATCTGCTACTCCGCACCTTTTTAGCCCATCTCAGGACCTCGTCTCTATCTTTAAGGCGGTGAAATCGCACGATTGTCGCCCTGGGTGGTTCTCCCGCTTTTGGTCTTCTCGCCGGGATCCGATGTGCCCACTCCACCTCCAAGGGGCCTGTAGGGGCCTCAGCTCCCATCAATGAGCTTAGCATCGTACTTACATCAGCTCCACAGTCCGCTCCTTCCACTCCCTCAGGGAGACCCAGTATCCGAAGGTTCTTCCTTCGCGCTCTGTTTTCTAGGGCCTCAATCCTTTCAATGCACTTTTTATGGAGTGCCTCGTGCGTCTGTGTTTTGACCGCCAGGCCCAGGATCTCGTCCTCATTATCCATCACCTTCTGCTCCACCACGCGGAGCTCTGTCTCCTGGGTCCTTTGTGCCTCCTTGAGCCCCTCGATTGCCTGTAGCATCGGGGTCAGCACCTCCCTCTTTAGTAGCTCCACACACCGTCTCAGAAATTCTCCTTGCTCGGGCCCCCATGTCGCCTGGGCTTTCTCCGCCGCCATCTTGTGTCTTCTCCCTTTCTGTCCCTTTCGTCGACGATTCCTCGCGCTGCAGCCGCCGCCGCCGATATTTTCCTCTTTCGTTGGGGGGGGGGGACGACTCCCTATTCACTCACCCCACACCGGGTCCAACGCACCCATTTGTCCCCCAGACGGCGCCCTCCTGTCCCGACCATCCCATCCCGTATCAGCTCCCCCTTACCCTCAGCAGCAGCAACCCAGTTAGCCCCCCCCCCCCCCCCCCCCGCTAGATTCCCTTCTAGCTTGATTGCTCCCCCCATATTCCTTCCGGGAGTCAGCAAACTCTGGCTGACCTCGGCTTCCCCCGTTTACCCTTGGCCTCCCTGCGTGTGAGGCCCCCTTCCTTCCTGCGGCCACTTTTCCCGCCGCAATTTCCATAGCGCGGGGAAAAAAAACGCGCTTCCCTCTCGGCCCCGCCCCTAGTGGCGCAGCTCCCTCTCCCCTTCCCTGTCCCCTTCCCCACCGGCGCCCACATTTCTTATTATCAAGGACTTTTTAGCGGAACATTTAGAAAGCAGTGGCAGGATCAGTCAGAGTCAGCATGGATTTATGAAGGGGAAATCATATTTGACAAATCTGTTGGAATTCTTTGAAGAGGTAACCAGAACAGTTGACAAGGGGGAGCCAGTCAATGTGGTATATTTGGAGTTTCAGAAGGCGTTTGTATCTATGTATCTATGTATGAGACATGGGAAGAAGAAGTTAAAGTGGAAAATAGTAGAAAGAACAGTTGGAACATACGATAGTGTATGCGTGATTGATGAGCAGAAGATAAAAGGTCCTGATAACCTCCGCAAGTGGTTACAGAGTGGTTTAAAAACTAATTTACCACAGGCTGCAACTGGGAGTGGTTGAGGGTGATGCACCATGATACAATGCACAAACTTATAACCATCACAGAAGTTAAGAGAATAAACGGGAGATCTGAGTGTATAAAAAGGGATGATTCGATTAAAGCAATGTTGCTGTCTGATGAGCTTGTGCCAAGGTTTGACTGTGTCTTGCTATTCCACTGTTACATTAAAGGCAAGACAAGAAACTAGTTAGCTTATCATGTTACCTAAAAGATTTAACTTAATTTAACCAGGGATAGCGAACAGAGGGTAAATAGCGTTGAGGAAAAGATCAGCCTTAATCAAATTGAACTGGTCAATGCCTACTTTTGTTCCTGTAGAAAGGTAGCCTTACTTCAACAGAGACCTTAAGCATCTCTTGAGAATCAATTGGCTATAGCTTGATGGTTATCACACTGCATCAAGCATGGGACACAGGTGAGGAGGCTGCTCCCAAGTCTATCTCAGCTAGAATAGGAATTGAACTTGCGCTATTTGAACTACATGCTAGCCATAGAATCATCGAATTTACAATGCAGAAGGAGGCGATTTGGCCCATCGAGCTTGCATCGGCTCTTGGAAAGAGCACCCACTTAAGCCCACACCTCCATCCCATCCACGTAACCCAGTAACCCCACCTAACCCAAGTGCAATTTAGCATGGCCAATCCACCTAACCTGCACATCTTTGGACTGTGGGAGGAAACCCACGCAGACACAGGGAGAATGTGCAAACTCCACACGAACAGTGACCCAGGGGCAGGATCGAACCTGGGACCTCGGCGCCGTGAGGCAGCAGTGCTATCCACTGTACCATGCCACCGTGCTGCCCTACTCCCTTTGCACTCACAAACCCTGTTTTATTGCTCATCAAAATGGCACCCACGCAATTTTGAATCAAACCCCGAGTGGAAAACCTGACCCACCCATCCCTTTCTTAGCCTCACCTGGTCCTTCACGCGGAGGTGCATCTCCTTCAGAAAGACCACCTCTGCTTTTAAACTCCCGAGGTGCGCAAAGACCCGAGATCTTTTCACCGGTCAATTGAGCCCACGCACGTTCCATGTTATCAGTCTTACCGGAGACTTGCCCTCTACCACCCTCCCCTTTTGGATGTACACCCGTTAATTTCACCCTGGCGTCATTGGTTACTTCTGGGGTCTCAAATAGTATTCCCGGCCTTTGTAAGTCACCCATGGTTTCGTCGGGCAGAGCACCCCAAACCTGATCTGCCGTTGATGCAGCACGGCCTTGGCCCTGTTGAATCCCGCTCGCCGTTTTGCCAGTTCAGCTCCAATGTCCTGTTATATTCGGACCTTGTTCCCCTCCCGTTCCTCACCCTGGCCCACTGCAGGATCTCCTCTTTCGCCACGATGTGGAGTCTCATGACTATCAAGATCCTGGTATTAACGTTGACCAAAAGCTGAACTGGATAAGCGATATAAATACTGTGGCTACAAGAGCAGGTCAGAAGCTCGGAATCCTACAGCAAGTAACTCACCTCCTCACTTGTCCACCGTGTATAAGGCAAGGCATAAGTTAGGAATGTGACAAAATACTCTTCACTTGCCACAGCTCCAACACTTAAGAAGTTCACACCATCCAGAACAAAGCAGCCTGCTTTATTGACATCACATTCATAAACAATCACTCTCTCCACCTCTGATGCACAGTGGCAGCTGTGCGTACCACCTATAAGCTGCACAGCCGGAACTTACCAAGGCTTCTTAGGCAGCACCTTCCAAACCCATGACCATCTCGAAGGACAAGGGCAGCAGACACATGGGAACAGCACCACCTGGAAGTTCCCTTCTAAGTTACTCACCATCCTAACTTTGAAATATATTACTGTTTCTTCACTGTCGCTGGGTCAAAATCCTGGAACTCCCTCCCCAATAGCTCTGTGGGTGTACCTACACCACATGGGCTGCAGCTCACCACCACCTTCTCAAGGGCAATAAAAAGTGGGCAATAAATGCTAGCCTTGCCAGCGACACCCACATGAATTTTTTAAAACAGCAGAATACGACAATAGAACGACTGAGGCTGGTTTCCAGAAAAAAAAAGACTGGTTCAGTTTATTTTAAAACTCCAAAACACTCAAGAATTTCAAACTTTGTAACAATTACCACTGGGTTAAAGTTGTGAATATATTCTGGATCCGACTTTCAGTGGTACTTGTAGAGATGACATATATATATTATTGAGAATGGTAACATTGTGGGAATGTTATTGGTCTAGTAACCAAGAGACATGAACAAATGATTTGGAGAATTGAATTCAAATCCCATAGCAGCCAGGGAATTTAAGTCCAGTTAATTAAATAATGCTTGAATAAAAAGCTAATGTCAGTATAGTAGCCATGAAAGCATTGGATTGTTGTAAAAACAATCTGGTATAATGCCCTTTGGGGAAGGAAATCTGCTGTCCTTGCCTCAACTGACCCATATGTGACTCCAGACGCACAGCAATATGGTTAACTCTTAACTGCCCCTCTAGGAGCCTATCAAGCCACTTAATTCTCAAGGAAGTAATGCACCACCACCGCCTTCTCAAAGGTAATTCATGCTGGCTTTGTCATTGATGTCCACATCATGTGAATGAGTAAAAGATAATTGTGTGTGTTAATTTGGCCCTGGATTAAGTTTGCCAAGTCTGGCTGATGTATTCCTCAAGGCATCATATTATGACGTCCCACCTCAAAGAATCCTGCCCACTTCGTCCAACCATCTATCTTCAATTTTTATTCATAGTGAACAGAAAGAAAAACACAATTTTTGTTGTACTTTTTCTCTCAGATTTCTTGTTGCAGCATCCTGGTGAGTAATCTTTCATTCCTGGAAGCTCTAGGACAATCCTGGTCAGGTGGCAACCTTCGCCTGACTGGAAGAAACATTAGTCCATCTTTTAGTGTTCAAGATAAATTTTTTTAAAATATTTTTTGATGGTTTTGTAAAGGAATCTGCCAGCTCCCAGCTGTATAATGAAGCTCCAATTTGTATTGGGCTTGCCCCATAGGTTTCAATGCATTAAAATATTTTGTTTCTTTATTCTTTCATGGGATTTGGCATTGCTGACAAGACCGGCATTTGTTGCCCATCCCTAATTGCCCTTGAACTCAGTGCATACCTCACCATTTTTCATAGATTATCATAGAATTTACAGTGCAGAAGGAGGCCATTCGGCCCATCGAGTCTGCACCGGCTCTTGGAAAGAGCACCCTACCCAAGGTCAAACCTCCACCCTATCCCCATAACCCAGTAACCCCACCCAACACTAAGGGTAATTTTGAACACTAAGGGCAATTTATCATGGCCAATCCACCTAACCTGCACATCTTTGGACTGTGGGAGGAAACCGGAGCACCCGGAGAAAACCCATGCACACACGGGGAGGATGTGCAGACTCCGCACAGACAGTGACCCAAGCCGGAATCAAACCTGGGACCCTGGAGCTGTGAAGCAATTGTGCTATCCACAATGCTACCGTGCTGCCTCAAAGAGGTTACGTGTCAACCATATTGCTGTGGGTCTGGAGTCACATGTAGACCAGACCAGCTAAGGATGGCAGATTTCCTTCCATAAAGGACATTCATGAATCGGGTGGGTTTTTACAACAATCGACAATGGTTTCATGGGCACCGTTACTGAGACTAGCTTTCAGTTCCCGATTATTAATTGAATTGAAATTCCACCAGCTTCCTTGGTGGGATTTGGCCCTTTGTCCCCAGAACATTAGCCCAGATTACAACGACGTTATCGCTGTGCCACCTGTCATGATATTCGGGTAAACATCATAACACATACATACATACATACTGACGGACAGATCAACGGACCAATCAACACACACAACACGACAGCCAATCACAGGCAAGAGCATACACAGTACAAAACAGGGAACACAACACTTCCTGGGCACTCGAGCAGGAGACGGCTCAGGGCACAGAGCTCATTACAAGCCACTCAGACATCCACCATGTGCTGAGTGCCACTACACGATAGAATTAGGAATAGGTCCACAGAATCAAGGGTCATGATCGAACCTCAGTAAACAGTTTACCAGTGTAAATAGATGTTTGAAATAAAATTGCGTTGTACCATTCACAACCGTGTTGGTTCGTCTGTGTAGCAGAGTACCTAACACTTCACCACCGTCACTGTCTCCTGGACAGAAATACATATTTTTGAAAATACTGATGTTCATGATCTTGTATTTAGTGCCTCAAGTGTTGTAGGCCAGAAAAAAATGGCAGACTCAACAACAAATAGCAGTGAAGGGACTTCATTTCCTGGGACATGAATAAAACCATCTTGTAGATCATATTCTTGCTTCCAAAGATGTGCAGACCATGTTGTTAATATTCCTGAGGCAATACTGCAATATTAATTATTTGTATACATCCCTCTTTAAAAACATAAAAATCATGTTCAAATTCTAAATTGATGTGATCTTAACCTGGAGTTTCAGCTTGTTTGCATTTTGATACAAGAACACATTTTGCCATTGTGGACAACAAACTAATTTTCGTACAAAGGAAAATGAAAGTCTATTATAATACAGCATAGTAATGCCCGATCAGGATGAGAAATTTTAGTTTGAAGTAGTCAGAATTGCAGTTAGAGTGCCATCTAGTGATACATCCTTATACAGTACAGGAAGTTAAATTGAGCCTCCAATTATATAGCATCATCACACTGGAAGGATATCTCAGATCACTTCACAGCTAATTAGGTACTTTACAGCTGTGGTCAAATAGATAAATGTGGCAGCCACTCCACACAAAGCACGTCCCCTCAAACAACAATGTGATAAATGACCAGACCATTTGCATTTGTGGTGTTGATTCAGAGTTAAATTTTGGGCAGGATGCTGGATGACTTCCCTTTCCTTCTCGGGACAGTGCAATGGGATAGTTCAGATGCATCTGAGGGGAGATGGAGTCTCAGTTTAACATTTCATCCAAAGGATGACACCTCTAAAAGTCTCTCAATACTACATTGAATTGTCTACCTAGATAATGCACTCAAGGCTCTAGATTCAGAAATCAACAGGTTAACACTGTGCCAAGACTGCCACATAATTAACCCGATCAAGCCAAATCAAAACAAGGGCATAAAATCCTTCTTCTTTGGCAGTCTCACAGAATTGAGATGACTAACATCCACTCGGGTTCGATGGGTTCTCAAATGACTGATAAGTCCAATGAGTGATATGCAGATTTTGCCGCAGTTTCGGTGGTGCTCCAAAGGTTGGGTAGATGAGTTGTTTGGAAGATTGTGCACACCTTGATGCCTCGTCTTTGTTCTCTGTGTGCTTGTGACAAGGTCCCTCCATGTGTTTAGTGCCTTCCCAAATTAATCTTCTCCATTTTGCTTGGTCACAAGCCAGGCACTCCGATGAGTCAGCAGGGATGTTTGATCTCTCCATGGATATCCCTAAAGTGTTTCCATTGTCCCCATGGAGTTCAAAGTGGAACAGTTGCTGGTGTCAGGTATACGTACAACATGTCCTTCTCAAGGAGCTGGTTTTGAGTGAAGTAACACTTTGATAATAAACTTGGGAAAGGATGTGTGGTTGGACCGTCTTTCGTGCCACCAGATTAGGAGGATCTTGCACTGGTGGTGCTTCTCCAGTACTTTGAGGTGCTGGCTGTAGGTTGTCCAAGTCTCTGAAGCACACTGGAGCACAGGGATCACTGCTGCCCAGTAAACCATGACCTTAGTCTCAGGTTTGAGATCCTGGTCCTCAAATACTCTATTCCTCAGCCGGCTGAAGGCTAACTTGGTTCATAGGAGGTGATGGAGAATTGGTTTGTCAATGTCAAATAGGGGCTCCCAAGATACAGAAAATAGACCACAGGATTTTGCCCTGAACCTTAATCAATGGTGGGAAGATGTTGTGCTTAGGGAGCTGGTTGGAGGAGAACTTTATTTTTCCACGTGTTTAGTGAAAGGGTAGTTTTCTCCCATGCTTGAGAGGAGTTGACAATGACCTGAAGCTCAGTTTCAGAGTGAGCATATACATAAGTGTCAACTACACACTGAAGCTCTGCCTCACGGCGCTGAGGTCCCAGGTTCGATCCCGACCCTGGGTCACTGTCCGTGTGGAGTTTGCACATTCTCCCCGTGTTTGCGTGGGTTTCACCCCCACAACCCAAAGATGTGCAGGGTAGGTGGATTGGCCATTCTAAATTGCCCCTTAATTGGAAAAAAAGAATTGGGTACTCTAAATTTATTTTTAAAAACTACATACTGAAGCTCAATGACTGAGATTGTAGCGATTTTAGCTTTGATCAGGTTCCAATCTGTTCTGTGGAATATTTCCACGCCTGTGGGTAATTTGCTGGAGGTGAGGTGTACAGTATTGCAATAGAGAACATGGAGAAGAGGGTTGGTGCAATGACACAAGCTTGTCTGACCCCAGACTTCACTGAGATATGGGGTGTGATTTAGCGGCCTCGTCGCGCCGACTTGGTGATGCGACAAGGCCATTGAATCTCGTGAGAGGCCTCTCGCGATGCTTGAAACGTCTTGTGAGATGTCGCGATCTGGATTTCATCCAGCGAGCCATTCGGCTGATTTAAATATGCCTGTGCCGGATTCTCCCGGTGCCCAGGACATAACGGCCGTGCCTGGGAGACCTCGCTAAGGCGTCGTTTAGCACTGGTCCACACAAAAGTGGTCCATGCCTAACAGCAGCTGAGGGGGTCGCCAAACCATTAGAGACCCTCGGGTGGTCGGCCTCTGGGCGGGGTGGTACCCTGGCACTTCTGCTGGCACCCGGACACCTTGGCACTGCCACCCAGGCAGCCTCGCAGCACCACCCTGGCACTGCCAGGGTGTCTGGGTGGTACTACCTGGAATGGGCCCGGGGTGCCTTGCTCATAAGAGTGGGTTGGGGGGGTGGTACTGGAGGACCGTAAGAGGCACATTGGGGCAGTGGGGGGGGGAGGCGGTTGAGAGGGATTGAAAGATTGGGGCGGCCTTAAAAAATGGCTCCCTAATCTGCAAGCTCAGTTCACCAGCGCAGGAAATGATGTAAGTGCAGCCTCGACAGGGGGTTCCTTGCCGAGGCCAAAAAACCGCAAATGCCATTGCATAATAAGGTGCAGCGCCGAGAAACACCCTGCTCAACACGCCCAAAACGGGTCTCTGTTTTTGTCCTTTTTATTCACACCCATAGTCTGTGGTGGTTCTGCTGGAGAGGACCGTATTTTGCATCTCATCATAAAGTAATTGGAGGATGATAACAAATTTCCAAGGGGAGACAAATATGAGACGGGTACAGTCTTAGCGTGTTGGTTACAGTTTGGTAGGTCTGAAGAAGTTGTTGTCGTCATAAGTAGGTTAACCCCAAGTTTTTATTTCCTCTTCGAACTATTTACAAATATACAGTAAAGGGCACAAGATGGGTGCTGCCTCCATGTTTGCTGATACATATGGTTCCGTCCAACACTAGAGTGACACTGTGAGGGTTATCACTGTGTTAACCCTATAGATGCCAGATCTTTATCTTACACCTTCCACAAGTCTTCACCCAATATATTTTAAGTGATTATAGTTTGCCTGATGTCTTACATTATTATTACTTTCATACATTTTCATCACCGCATTATCCGGGCACTTCTGGTCCGCCGCTCCATAAACTGGGGGTCACTCACTTCTGCTCTCACTTCTGTGCCTTTTTCCTCCAAAATTCCTGCTACAAACTGGGGCAAAGGCCACAAAAAGACCATCACGAGCCGGAGCCACCAAATATGCGACCACTTACTCCATGGCAGCTACCGGAAGTCCTTCATCACTGCATTATCATGACCCCAACTCCTTTTTATTCTTTGAATTCAAAGGTTCAGGCAGGCTGGTGGCCTTTTAACCCTTCCATATCTCATTCAGACTACTGTCAGAGAAGTGGTAGTGTCTGTTACTGCTGATTCCACCTGTAGTTTTGGAGGTTGTTCTGGCATCTGGGTAGTCACATGCTATTGAAATGCCAATGTTTAATTTCAGTGCCGTTGGTGTGTCTCAGCAATGTTTTCAGTAGGTGTCATTAAATATCACCTGCTAAAGCTACCATATGGGTGGCGCAATGGTTAGCTCTGCTGCCTCACGCCGCCAAGGACCCATATTCGATCCTGGCCCCGGGTCACTGTCCGTGTGGAGTTTGCACATTATCCCCATGTCTAGGTCTCAACCCCACAATCCAAAGATGTGCAAGTTAGACTTCACTAAATGGCCCCTAAATTGGAAAAGAAAATTAAAAAGCTACCATATAGTATCCTTCTCCAACTACCATGTCTTCAGAGGACACTGACCATGAAATGTATTAGATAGGTCCATCATTATCCTTGGCAAAATAATGCAATGGTTTGGCAGCACGGTAGCACAATGGTGGCACGGTAGCACAGTGGTCAGCATTGTTGCTTCACAGCTTTGGGATGATGATAAAGCTGTTTGGTCACATAATGTGTCTTCCATGGCCATCAAGTCTTGAAGTGGCATCTGAACCCAGAGGTTCTGATCCTGGGGTAGGGGCGCTACCACTAAGCCACAAGATCTCCACACCAAATAGCATACTGTGAATGAATACAAAGACACTGATTCTGTTGCAGATTGTGACCACTGAGTGTCACTTTAGAGCTATCTAGGTTTTGAGCCCTGTTATCAAACTGAACAAAAAAGCGTACAATCCTATGAAGATTAGTCATACCCCAGACGAATGAGAGAATTTTAGAAACCAGCAACGGATGAGTAATAGAAAAGGAGAGAAAAAGAGGGTGGCACTACCAGGGTAGCAGGCTGGCAGTGCCAAGGTGCCTGGATGGCAACAGGGATGCCAGGGTACCACCCTGCCCAGAGCCCAACCATCCAGGGGCCTCCGATTGCATGGGAGACCCCCCCCCCCGAGCCGTTACGCCTGGTCCACGTTTGTGAAAACCAGTGCTAAACGGCGCCACGGCGAGGTCTCCCAGGCACGGGCATTCGATACCGCGCCTGGGATACTCCGGCGCAGACATATTCAAGTGAGGCTATTCCTTCTTCTCACACATGTATGTGTACTCTAGAATTGATTTATTTGTGGTGAATCGAGCGGTCCTGATGGGGTTGTGGGGGCGGAGTATGCTGAATTGTGATTTCAGATCATGCACCGCATTGGCTGGAGGTGAGGCTTGGTTTGGGGCAGGTGTCGAGGTTGGAATGGAGGCTGGATTTGGGTCTTTTGGCAGAAAAGGGGTTTTGCGAAAAGGTGAGGCTAGTGATTGGGATTACATGGAGATTTATAGAACGGGGATGTACTGGTGGCCACTTTCTGGGAGGCGTTGAAGGAGGTGGTCCAAGGGGAGGTTATCACATTCAAGGCGCACAGGAATAGGAGGAGGAGGGAGGAGAATGAACGAGATACTCGAGGTGGACAGGAGATACTCGGGGGTTCCCACTGAAGAGCTGTTGACGAAGAGGAAGATGTTGCAGGAGCAGTTTGATAGGTTGATGACGGGAAAGGCAGTGGGCAATTACAGAGGCAAAGGGGGTGCAATATGAGTATGGAGAGAAGGCGAGCCATATGCTGGTCCACCAGCTGCGGAGGTAGGCGGCGTCTAGGGAAATTCTAAGGGTGCGGACACAGAAATGGGAGGTGGTGTCAGAGCCGGGGAGGATAAACAAGGTGTATAGGGGGTATTATGAGAAGTTGTATAGGGCTGAGCCGGGTGGAGAGGAAGGGGATATGGGGCAGTTTTTGGATGGATTGGAGTTTCCAAGGTTGGAGGAAGAGAAGAGGCAAGTGTTGAAAGAGCCACTGGGACTGAATGAGGTAGAACATAGAACATTACAGCGCAGTACAGGCCCTTCGGCCCTCGATGTTGCGCCGACCTTTGGAACCACTCTAAAGCCCATCTACACTATTCCCTTATCATCCATATGTTTATCCAATGACCATTTAAATGCCCTTAATGTTGGCGAATCCACTACTGTTACAGGCAGGGCATTCCACACCCTTACTACTCTCTGAGTAAAGAACCTACCTCTGACATCTGTCCTATATATATCACCCCTCAATTTAAAGCTATGTCCCCTTGTGCTCGACATCACCATCCGCGGAAAAAGGCTCTCACTGTCCACCCTATCTATTCCTCTGATCATCTTGTATGCCTCAATTAAGTCACCTCTTAACCTTCTTCCTTCTAAAGAAAATAACCTCAAGTCCCTCAGCCTTCCCTCATAAGATCTTCCCTCCAGACCAGGCAACACCCTGGTAAATCTCATTCAAATGCTTCCACATCCAGGTAACTGATAGTATCGGGGAATGAAGTCAGGGAAGGTCCCAGGACCGGAGTTTTATTAGGCGTTTGTGGCAGAGTTGGCACTGCATTTGTTGGGGATGTTTAGTGAGACGTTGGAGAAGGGGGAGTTGCCAGAGATGTTGACACAGGGGTCGATTACACTAATCCCGAAGAAGAGGAAGGATCTGTTGGAGTGTGGGTCATACCAGGCCCATTTAATTGTTGAATACGGATTTGAAAGTTCTGGCTAAGTATTTGGTGGGAGAATAGAAGGATGCGTACCAGGGTTAGTCTCTGAGGATCAAAAGGGTTTTGTAAAGGGCCGGCAGTTCTCTCGCAACATCAGGAGGCTATTAAATGTGAGCATGACTCCGTCAGGAGGGCAGGTGCCGGAGGTTATTGTTTGAATGGATGCAGAGAAGGCCTCCGATCGGGTGGAGTGGAGGTATTTATTTGAAATTTTGGATAGGTTTGGGTCTGGCCTGAAGTTTGTGGCGTGGATGTAACTTTTGTATGTATCCCTGGTGGCAGTTATACATACAAATGAGATGAGCTCACAGAGTTTTGGACTCGGGTCCTCGGCCTCGTGATGCAGCAGTGCTAACCACTGCGCACCGTGTCACCCTACACGCAGTCACAATGCATTCTTAATAGTGATTTCCAGTCATAACCCCAAATTGTACATTGACAATTGTCAGTTTTGCAGAGTTGTGATTCTGTCGTATCTCTTAAACCATCACACCTCTCACCTGAAAGTTTTATTTGGTCTACAACTTTATTTTAACTAATTAAATAAGGTTGAGTGTAACAGGTTCCAAGGGAAGCATGGTGGTGCAGTGGTTAACAATGCTGCCTCACTGTGCCAAGAACACGGGTTCGATCCTGGCCCAGGTCACTGTCCGCTTGGAGTTTGCACATTCTCTCCCTGTCTGCGTGGGTCTCACCCCCACAACCCAAAAAGATGTGCAGGGTAGGTGAATTGGCCACGCTAATTTGTTCCTTAATTGAAAAATAAAGAATTGGGTACTCCAAATGTATATTAAAAAAATGGGACAGGTTCCAGCATAACAAGAAATCTTGCTAACTTTCAAAAGAAGAGGTTCCCATCAGCAAATGTTAACTTTTTAAACGACAAATCTAACTTTTTCCAGTGTAGAGGAACGGTCCATTGACCTGAAACATTAACTCTTGCTTTCTCTCTCCACAGATGCTGCCTGACCTGCTTTGTTTTTTTCATTTCTTACCAACAAATCGCATTCAGGGTAACCAAGGAAGTGTGGAGACCTTTATCCTGCCTCCAACTGTTACAATGTCACTGACTCCATGTTTGCGAAGTCAAAGAAAACCCAGGGCTGATAAAGAACAGATCACAAAGCTGTGCACTGAGGATGTTGCTGCTCATTGTCGCAGGGAATAAATTACAAGTGTTTTGATAGATCGAAAGTAGAACACAATAAATATATGTTTTAAACGGTGACATCTGTCCCAATAAAAACACAACCAGCATTTAGTAAAGATTTACGGAATCATTTGACTTCTTTCACAGGTGGGCTTACCTGTTACACATTTCCAGCAATTTCGCTGTTTTTGGATTCGCACTTGTTGCCCCGATGGCCTTTCTATCGAAACTCCCGACGGTTTAATTTCCTCTCACTTTGAGCTCCAGCTCCCCTCGGAATTGATCCGGAGTCTTCGCCTCACGACCGTTGCCATGCCGACTCACTTTCCGTCCCGTCACGTGGGAGGCCGCCGCCGCGTCCCGCGTGACCCCGCCGTTGCCGTGGCGACGGGGCCGGGCGCGGTGACGTCGAGGCGGTTTGCGCCGCGTCGGCCCGCCTGAAGCGGGGCTCGCGGGGACCGGAAGTGGCGCGTGCGTCCCTCTGGAGGGTTGAAGTGGGGCCCGGCAACCGGCTTCGTTTAGTGCGATCTCCATTTGCCGCCCGAACGCGGCTGCTGCGCGGGGGGGGGGAGGGAATAAATCCCTTTCGCGCTTGTATTTTGTTGTTGTTGCTGGGCGCAGGCCGAGGCAAAGCAAGCTGCAGTGTCCCGGGAGAGGAATATCAGAAGCCGTGTTTGTCCACTTTTGTGTCCGGATAATTGGCCCGAAGGGGGCAACCCGAGGGTAGGACGGGCCGAAGGCTAGTCAGCTAGTTGCTGGCAGGGAGGGTGGAGAGGTCGGAGAAGCAAGCGGTCTGTCACTGCCTCTCGCTCTTCCAGAATTATTTTGTCGTCGCTGTCCGTGTGCGAGACGGCGTCGAGCTCTTCCCCCCCCCCTCGCCGGACCACCCCCACCCCCTCATCAGACCCGCCGAGGGATGAGCCAGGCCCTGCCCGACCCTTGCAACCAACCGTCGACCCTCCCTTCAGCCGCTTGCCGACCATGGCCGCGGATTTGCATTCCAAGTATCAGAAACTTGCACAGGAGTACTCCAAGGTGTGGTTGTTTGGCTGCTGTGCTGATTTCTGTGTTGTTTTCCTTCGTTATTTCTCCATTTTACTTTGGGAATGCTGTCAGTCATGGAGCAAGCCATCCTCCGGCTCTAACCATCTTTGAACTATGGAATGCGTGTGTGATTTGCGGAATCTGATTTTGGTTTGTTGATTGCCCCTCATGCACATGCGGTACTTTGGTTTGAAAACTGGAAATCGCAAACCATGCTGTTCATAATAAGTCACTACTAAAGTATGTTTATAATCTTCGGAGCCTTGTACAAAATTTAAATGCTGGAAATATCCAGTATCTCAAGAGAAATTAACAGATTAACGTGTGTCTGTAACGTTTCATTTGAAATCAGGCTTGTGTAATGCCTGTAGTATGATATTTTAGTATGGAACTGTCAAAGCACCTTTTGAAACATGGGTGTGTCTTCAGCTATGTTTTTTTTGTTTGTTCATGGGATGTGGGCATTCCCACATTGATTGCCTATCTCTAATTCCCTTGAGAATGTGGTGATGAGCTGCTGCAGACCGTGTGGTATAGGTGCACCTAGGGAGGGAGTTCAAGGATTTCGGCTTTGTGAAATGGCGATAAAATCACAAATTTGTGAGGCTTGGAGGGGAACTTTCAGATTATGATGTTCCCATGCGTCTGCTGCCATTAACCTGACGGCAGAGTATTTTTCATGAAGGGCTGCTTCTCAACCTTGCCCTCACCTGAGGTATGGTGATCTTCGGGTTCAAGCACCACCAGTCTGCTTCCCCCTCAAAGGAGAAAGATGCCTATGGTCACCTGGGACTCTGCTGACTTTATTAGATGGTAGAGATTGTGCTGTCTAAGGAGCCTTGGTGAGTTCCTGCAATGCAGTTTGTAGACCTTGTACACTGCTGATTGCTTCCACTGTGTCTCTGTGGTGGAGGGAGAGAATATTTGTGGATATCATGCCAGTGAAGCAGACTGCTCGTCCTCGATTGTGTTGAGCTTCTTGAGTATTGTTAGAGCCGCATTCATCCAAGCAAGTAGAACATCATGCTCCTGACGTACCTTGTAGATGGTCCACAGGCTTTTGTGAATCAGGAAGTGAGTTACTTCCTACAGGATTCCTAGCTTCTGTCCTGCTCGTGGCAACAGTATTTATATGGTTGGTCCAGTTCAGTTTCTGGTCAATTGTAACCTTCAAGATTTTTACAGTGGGAGAATTGGTGAAGGTAATGCCATTGAATGTCATGTGCGATGGTGAGATTTTCTCATTGGGTTTGATAATTGCCTGGCACTTGTGCGGCACGAATGTTACTTGTAAGTCCAAGCCAGGATATTGTCCAGGTCTTGCAACATTTGGACGTGGACTACTTCAACTTCAGGTGCTATATAACACACAGTTGAAGTTACAGATCTCAGTGATAGGGTAGTTGGTGATGGAAACAATTTGAGATCTTCAACAAGAACCACTCTTACTGAATTAAATGTTACATTATGCATTATATATTAGTATAAATACATTAAACATTGCTCCATGATAGTGCATCGGGAAGAATTAGTTTATTTAATACTCACCGTGCTTATCTAGAAATCAAGGGTTAAATAATCTTTATTGTCGCAAGTAGGCTTACATTAACACTGCAGTGAAGTTACTGTGAAAATCCGGGAATCGAACCTGGGACCCTGGCACTGTGCTACCGTGCTGCCACTTGTGTGAATTATGCAAATTCTGGGATACCGGGGTTATTTGGCAGGAAGTTAAGTGGTTTCTTAAAACATGATGCTGAATAAACCTTACCATTATTGTTAAATCTTCAAATACTCTTGGTCCATTGTGTAGCTGGTTAAATGCATTTGGCATGGTGCATTAGATGTTATGCGCTGTGGTGGCTTTTAGATTTGTTGTTTATTCTGAAGACAAATTCTTGATTTTATTCCCACAGTGGTAGAATACTGGAAAGAGCTTAATGGTTGTTTCCTGCCCATTATAGAAGAAGAAAAGATGGATTGGGGCAATAATAATCTTTATTAGTGTCTCAAGTAGGCTTACATTGCAATGAAGTTACTGTGAAAATCCCCAAGTTCCCACACTCTGGCGACTGTTTGGGTACACTGAGGGAGAATTTAGAATGTCCAATTCACCGAACAAACCCGTCTTTCGGGACTTGTGGGAGGAAACGGGAGCACCCGGAGGAAACCCATGCAGATACGGGGAGAACGTGCAGACTCCGCACACAGTGACCCAAACCAGGAATCAAACCCAGGTCCCTGGTGCTGTGAAACAACAGTGATAACCTCTGTGCTGCCCATAAACCACAGTTCCACTCTCGGATAGTGATCGTGCAGTTCCTAATTGCCAGCTCAAATGTAGAGTTCAAAGATATTTAAGATTGTCCACCTTCTGAACAATTTTGAGAATGGATACAAAATGCTGAAACAGAAGAGAGAAGAAATGAAATTCCTTGCCAAGTAATACGTTTAATTAAAGATGGATGTAGTTTTTGTGCCAGAAACGTTTATATTCTTTGCGTTTTACTGATCAAAGGAATTATTTGTGAACACTACCATTTATAGCATGTATCGATTTTTATCTTCAAGAATTTGAATTGGCAGCTAAATGAGAAATTAAATCCGTTACTTTATTCCAACATTCTCGTGATATGCTAAAATGCTTTATAGCACATTGTTTCTAAAAAAAATCAATTAAATAACATTTATAGCTTGTTAAATTAACGTTAACTAAAATTATCATTGAGAATTCCTGTGATAAAATATTCACCTTGATGTTTCAGCTTCGAGCTCAGAACCAAGTGCTGAAGAAGGCTGTTGTGGATGAGCAAGGCCAAGGGACATCTTTAAAGGTATGGTCAAGAGCCTCTTTATAGCTGAGATATAAATACAGTAATGTTACAATATTTAATGTCCTGTCTTCCGGACAAAATGGTGCTGTTTTAGATCTAAATGATACACCTTCATTTAAATCTAAGTAGAGGCATTGTTTTGTTGCAGATTTCCAGTAGTTAAAGTTGCTCATATGCAATAGTATTATTACATTTTTTGTAACCTCTAGTTGAACCTTCCTGACTCTGATTTTATAGAAAATGATGAAGTTGTGTAAATGAGAAAATAGCAAATACAGCAATTTTGGGCTCGCTTAACAGCAGAAACTGATCTTGAGTAAGTCCAGGTTAACCTGATGTAAATTATATTCAAATTATAAATATAGTAATTGCCTGAGAAATACATTCATGAATGTTGGTGGCAATGTGGGAGGCAGAAAGGAGCAGGAAGAATTCAATACAAAAGCTTAATGCAAATTATCTGGTTGCCTGACTGTTATTTGAGATCTTATTGTGAAAGGCACTAATAAAAACAGTTTTTAAAATGATTTTAGTGTCATCATAACCGTTGTTATACCTTTTGTATAGGGTGTTGGTGAGGCCGCATCTTTCATTGCTATAGGGATGGAGTTCAAGACTAGGGAGGTTATGCTGCAATTGTATAAGGTGTTGGTGAGGCCACATCTGGAGTATTGTGTTCAGTTTTGGTCTCCTTACCTGAGAAAGGACATATTGGCACTGGAGGGAGTGCAGAGGAGATTCACTAAGTTGATCCCAGAGTTGAGGGGATTAGATTATGACGAGAGGTTGAGTAGACTGGGACTGTACTCATTGGAGTTTAGAAGGATGCGGGGGGATCTTATTGAAACATATAAAATTATGAAGGGAATAGATAGGATAGATGCGGGCAGGTTGTTTCCACTGGTCGGGGAAAGCAGAACTAGGGGGCATAGCCTCAAAATAAGGGGAGGTAGATTTAGGACGTAGTGTAGGAGGAACTTCTTCACCCAAAGGGTTGTGAATCTCTGGAATTCCTTGCCCAGTGAAGCAGTTGAGGCTCCTTCTTTAAACGTTTTTAAGAAGATAGATACCTTTCTAAAGAATAAAGGGATTCGGGGATATGGTGTACGGGCCG
The DNA here is from genome assembly GCF_047496885.1 of Scyliorhinus torazame. Lineage (NCBI taxonomy): Eukaryota > Metazoa > Chordata > Chondrichthyes > Carcharhiniformes > Scyliorhinidae > Scyliorhinus > Scyliorhinus torazame. The sequence continues at coordinate 366,389,861 of NC_092707.1, forward strand.
GAGAGTGGAGCTGAATCCACAAAGATCAGCCATGATCTCATTAAATGGCGGAGCAGGCTCTGGGGGCCAGATGGCCTACTCCTGTTCCTAGTTCTTATGTTATGTTGTTCCTGTGTTTCTTGAATCCGAAAATTCATAAAGTTGAACAGACTTGCTTGGTAGAAAAATGTTACTGTTGGTAGCTCTTCAATTCTTTCTTGCATTCGTAAATTAGTTAAAAAACAACCTCCGTCTCTTATGACTGTTTTATTTTTCCGTTTTGCCACTCCTCCCTCACCCCCGGCAGCTACTGCCAGCCTAGCGGCGAATGAGAACTTTGCTGGTGGAGGATCATGGGTGGAGACCTGGTTTGATTCGTTTCGTAGGCATGGAGCTAGTAATTAACTGCTGAAATAAGTTGTATCAAAAAGAATGGATCACAAGATTCCCACTATTTTGTAGCAAAATGTCATGCTTGCCAAATAGTAAATATGTATTTTTGTAATTAGACCGCAGCCTCCTTATTGTTTGTCAGATCCTGAACTAAAATTATTTTTAGAACAAAGATATTTGTGATGAATACTGTTCTGGGGAAAGTAATGTGGACAGCATCGCCTTTTTCACCCTGGTACTTTATGGACCAGAAGTTGAGTAAATGCACATGACTTCTATCTGGCCTCCCACATTCTACCCTTTTATAAACTTGAGGTTATCCAAAACGTTCCTGTCCGTCTCATTACTCACACCAAGCCCCTGTGCTCACATTGGCTCCTGGTCAAGCAACATCTTGATTTTAAAATTCCTCCCACCTCCCTATCTCTACAACCCTGTGCAGCCCCACACCCATCTGAGATTTCTGTGCTCCTCTCCTTCTGGCCTATTGAGCGTCAACAATTTTAATTGTTCCACCATTAGTGTCTGTTCCTTCAGCTGTTTGACCTCCAAGCTCTGAAATTCTCTCCCTAAACTGTTCAATATTCTAACTCTCCATCTTCGCCCCTTCAAGCCTACCTCTTTGACCAAGCTTTTAGTCATCTGTCCTAATGCCACCTTACATGGTTTAGTGTCTAATTTTGCTTTATGACATTGCTGTGAGGCACCTTGAGAAAGGCACATGTGTTATATAAATACAAGTTATTGCATTTTAATCAATTTGCGCTAAAGCAACCTTGAGGGCATTTTCTCCTGTACTATTTTTAAAAGAAATTGAGTACCCAATTAATTTTTTCCAATTAAGGGGCAGTTTAGTGTGGCCAATCCACCTAGCCTGCACATCTTTTTGGGTTGTGGGGGCGAAACCCATGCAAACACGGGAGAATTTGCAAACTCCACACAGACAGTGACTCAGAGCCGGGATCGAACCTGGGATCTCGGCGGCGTGAGACAGCAGGGCTAACCCACTGCGCCACCATGCTGCCCCTCCTGTACTATGTTAACCATTACAATCAGGAAGAACTTTCATATATAAGCATCTTTGTACTACTGACTTTTCCTACAGGAAGCTAAATAATAATTTTACTTGTTTTCAGTTGGTGGAGAGGGGGGAACCTCAAAGGCATCAGAGACATTGGGAGAGAACTGGCTGGATCAGCTGAATATTCCAGGATGTGGTGTTTTAGGCGAGACAGGGAGGAAGGTAAACGAGATGGGGGAGTTGCAATACTGGTTAGAGAACATATCGCAGCTGTACAGAGGGAGGGCACCATGGAATAATCAAGTAACAAGGCACTGTGGATAGAACTCAGAAACAGGAAGGGGGCAGTCACTATGATGGGGGTATACTACAGGCCTCCCAACACCCCACGGAAAGTTGAAGAACAGGTATCTAAGCAGATTCTGGATTCATGTAGAATGTTTGCCTTCATTGGCCGGGGCATTGAGTATAAGAATTGGCAAGTCATGTTGCAGCTGTATAGAACCTTAGTTAGGCCACACTTGGAGTATAGTGTTCAATTCTGGTCGCCACACTACCAGAAGGATGTGGAGGCTTTAGAGAGGGTGCAGAAGAGATTTACCAGAATGTTGCCTAGAATGGAGGGCATTAGCCAGGAGGAGCGGTTGAATAAACTCTGTTTGTTCTCACGGGAACGATGGAGGTTGAGGGGCGACCTGATAGAGGTCTACAAAATTATGAGGGGCATAGACAGAGTGGATAGTCAGAGGCTTTTCCCCAGGGTAGAGGGGTCAATTACTAGGGGGCATAGGTTTAAGGTGAGAGGGGCAAGGTTTAGAGTAGATGTACGAGGTAAGTTTTTTACGCAGAGGGTAGTGGGTGCCTGGAACTCGCTACCGGAGGAGGTGGTGGAAGCAGGGACGATAGTGACATTTAAGGGGCATCTTGACGAATACATGAATAGGATGGGAATAGAGGGATATGGACCCAGGAAGTGTAGAAGATTGTAGTTTAGTCGGGCAGCATGGTCGGCACGGGCTTGGAGGGCCGAAGGGCCTGTTCCTGTGCTGTACTTTTCTTTGTTCTAATAGGGTAGTTGTAGTGGGAGACTTTAATTTTCCTCATATTGACTGGAAATCCCTTCGGAATAGGGATCTGGATGGTGAGGAATTTGGTAAGTGTGTCCAAGAGGTTTTTTGGAACAAAATGTGGATAGTCCGACTAGAGAGGGGGCTATACTGGACTTCGTACTAGGGAACGAGCCCGGCTAGGTCATCAAAGTTGCACTGGGGCAACATGCGGCGAACAGTGACCACAATTCGGTAAGCTTTCGGATAGTCATGGAAAAGGACGAGTGTTGTCCTAGGGTTAAGGTGCTTAATTGGGGAAGGCTAACTACAACCAGATTAGGCAAGATTTGGAGGCTGTTCTTTGGGAGAGGCTGTAGGAGGTAAATCTGCATTTGGCATGTGGGAGTCTTGAGCATTTGATGGGTGTGCAGGACAGGCATTTGCCGGTAAAAAGGAAGGCCAGGAAAGGCAGGATTCGGTAACCATGGGTTACCAGTGAAATTGTGAGTCCAGTCAAAAAGAAAAAAAGATGCATACGTGAGGTACAGGGAACTAAAAACAGATGAAGCACTTGAAGAATACAAGGAAAGTAGAAAAGAGCTCAAGTAGGGAATTAGGGAGGCAAAAAGGAGTTACAAAATGTCCTTGGCAGACAGGATTAAGGAGAATCCCAAGGCATTTTGTATGTATATTTGGAACAAGAAGGTAGCTAGAGAAAGAGTTGGTCCACTCCAGGACAAAGGGGAAATTATGTGTAGAACCAAAGTAAGTAGGTGAGATCCTTAATGAATATTTTGCATGGTATTCACAAAGGAGAGGGACACGTTGATTGGTGGTGTCTCAGAGATGTATAAACACTTTAGAACAGGTCGTTATTACGAGGGAGGAAGTGATAGGTGTGTTTTTTTTTTTTTTTAAATGTTTTTTTATTGGGTTTTATACATGGTAAAAGAAATAACAAAAACACTTCATAACTAAAAGACCAATCAAAGGATGGGAAAATAAAAACAGTTCAGCAATGAAGAGAACATTTCATTATACATGCCATTGGGATGGGGGGGGGGGAGGGGGGGGCTCACACCCTCTTTATAAAAAAAAAAAGATACATACAGAACAGGCAAAACAAAACTGGGTGGTGCCCTTGATGTTACTTGCTTCTCCCGTTCGGTTTTCTTTTTCGTTTTTGTGCATTTGCTTCTGCATCGGCCGTCTGCTGTTCCCTCCACCTGTACTTTCTTACACTCTTATGCCCTGCTGTGTTTGTTGCTGTTGTTGTCGTTTCCTGTGCTCTCCTTCCAGTTTGTGTTCCCTCCTCTTTTCTCCCCTCTGGTTCCCCTCTATTATTCTCCTCCCCTTGTCCTTCTTCCTTCCCTGCCCCTCTTCCTCTGCAACTCTCCTTTCTTTTCAGCTGTGTTTGGCTGCTCCCTCTTGCACTGTTTCCTCTCTCCCCAGGTCCTCCCTCCCTTCCCTCTCTTTTCTCGTGTCTTGGCTACTTTATTATTTATTTGTTCTTGGTTGGCCACAAACAGGTCCTGGAAGAGTTGGGTGAATTACTTCAATGTTCTGAGGAAGCCATCTTCCGACCCCGGATGGCGAATTTAATTTTATCCATATGGAGAAATTCCGACAGGTTGGACAGCCAATCTGCAGCTTTGGGTGGTGCTGCTGACTGCCAGCCAAGCAGGATTCTACGGCGGGCGATCGGGGAGGCAAGGGCATCAGCCGCCCTCCCCAGGAAGAGATCTGGTTGGTCTGATACCCCGAAGACTGCCACTTATGGGCACGGCCCAACCCTCATCCTCACCACTTTGGACCTCCTCACCATTTTGGACATTGCCTCGAAGAAGGCTGTCCAGTACCCAGCAAGTCTGGGCAAGATCAGAACATGTGGGCGTGGTTGGTTGGGCCTCCTTGGCAGGTCCGCATCTGTCCTCCACCTCCGAGAAGAACCTACTCATTCGGTTCTTGTTAAGTGAGCTCTATGTACCACCTTTAGTTGCGTTAGGTTGAGTCTTGCGGTGTTGGGTGTGTTTAAAAAGTATTAAGGTAAACAAATCACCAGGGCCAGATGGCATCTATCCCAGATTAGAGGGAGACAAAATGAAATCGCTGGGCCTCTAACAGAAATCTTTGTATCCTCGTTGGCCACAGGTGAGATCCCAGCGCATTGGGGGATAGCCAATGTTGCACCGTTATTTAAGAAGGTTTGCAAGGATAACCTGGGTAATTATAGGTCAGTGAGCTTGACACCAGTGATAGTGAAATTGTTGGAAAAGATTCTCCGAAATAGGATCTATGCACATTTGGAAGCGAATGATCTTATTAGCGACAAACAGCATGGTTTTGTACGAGGGAGGTCATGTCGTCTCACTAATGTAATTGAGTTTTTTGAGGAGGTGACAAAAATGGTTGAGGGAAGAGCTGTGGATGTTGTCTACATGGACTTTAGTAAAGCATTTGGGGTCAGAGGTGAACTAGCTGGATGGATTCAGAACTGGCTGGATGGATTCAGAACTGGCTTGGCCATAGAAGACAGGGTAGCAGTGGAAGGGAGTTTTTTCGAATGGAGATCTGTAACTAGTGGAATTCCACAGGGATCAGTACTGGGATCTCTGCTGTTTGTAATATATATAAATGACTTGTAAGAAAACATAGCGGATCTGATTAGCAAGTTTACGGATGATACTAAGATTGCAGGAGTTGTGGATAGTGATGAAGATTGTCAGAGAATACAACAGAAATGGCAGATGGAATTTAACCCGGACAAATGCGAGGTGATGCATTTTGGTAGCTCCAATTCAGGTGGGAGCTATAAAATAAATGGAAGAACCATCAGGAGCATAGAGACACCGAGATCTGTGCATGCAGGTCCACGGATCCTTAAAAGTGGCAGCACAGGTGGAAATGGTGGTAAAGAAAGCATATGGCATGCTTGACTTCATCGGACGAGGTATAGAGTATAAAAGCTCACAAATTATGTTACAGTTAAATAAAACGTTGGTTGGGCCACATTTGGAATACTGTGTCCAATTCTGGTCACCACACTACCCAAAGGATGTGGAGGCTTTGGAGAGAGTACAGAAAAGATTTACCAGGATGTTGCCTGGTATGGAGGGTATTGGCTATGAGGAGAGATTGAATAAACTGGGATTGTTCTCTCAAGAGAGACGGAGGCTGAGGGGCAATGTGATAAAAGTTTATAAAATTATTAGGGGTATTGATAGGGTAAACAGTTGGAGGCATTGCCCAGAGCGGAAATGACAATACAAGGGGGTACAAGTTCAAGGTGAGGGGGGATAGTTTCAGTGGAGATGTGCGGGGGAAGCATTTTACACAGGGTGGTGGTGGCCTGGAACGCACTGCAGAAGTGAAGTGTTTGAGGCAGATACGTTAGCGACCTTGAAGACATATCTGGATAGGCACATGAACAGACGGGGTATAGAAGGCAGTTGGTCTAGATAGGACATGTGATCGGCGCAGGCCTGGAGGACCGAAGGGCCTGTTCCTGTGCTGTATTGTTCATTTATATAAAGCACTGTCCATTCCTGCTTTCATCTTTCAAAATTACACTCTATTATGATCATTCTGAAATCAAAAATAACACCAGCTTTTTTTATCTGCTGCATGCCATCTTAATCACCTTTTATCCTGCTGCCACCAATAGCAAGTGGAACAAGCTCAAACATCTTTATCACGACGACTAAGACCATTGTTAGCTGCTTCTGCCACTTCCTTTCTTTTCCCTGCCCTCCTGGCCAGACTTCCTCTAAAGTGCTCCCTACCCAAACTCTGAATTTGCATCTTTCTTTCATCTCTCTATCTATCTCATGTCCTCTGCAAGTTCAACTTGTCAAAAACATCTATCTCCTGTTCTGTTGACTCTTCATGCTATTTTGCTAACTATTCATCTTTCCTTCCTGGCTTCCATGTTAGCTGATATTGTCAACTGTTCCCTTCCCTCAGGTGCTGTCCCCGCTCTTTCAAATCTGTTGTCATCACCCCTTTAAAGAAAACAAACCCTTGGCCTCCTCAGTCCTTGCAAACTGCATCCTATCTCTGACTTTCATTTTCTCTCCAGTCCTTGAGAACCTGTATTGACCTTTCCAATCACTCCTTTTCTGGAATTCCTCCATTTAGGTTTCCACCCTGCCACAGTTCCAAAACAGCTCCTATCAAAGTCACAAATGACATCCTCTGTGAATGAACATGATGAATATCCCTCCGTGTCCTTCTTGACCAGTCTGCAGCCTTTGAACACACCATTTTCCACTAATGCCTTACTACCGTTGGCCAGCTAGGAAGGAACACACTTGCCTTGACCTTTCTTATCTGTTCAGTCAGAGCCAGAGAATCATCTGCAGTCACTTTTCTTTCTGCTCCTGTTATCTCTGTTTCCCCCCCCCCCAAGGATTTATCCCTGTCCTCTCATATTTCTCATCTACCTGCTGCTCCTTGGTGACGTCATCTGAAAACACAGCATAAGTTCACACATGTAAATAGCTCTACCTCATCACCACCAGCTCGCTCAACCTTTCCACTGTGGTTTAATTATTCAACTGATTGTCTGACATCCAGTGCTGGATGAGTAGCAATTTCTTCCAACTAAATATTGGAAAGACTGAAGACGTCTTCAGCTTTCGTAACATATTCTGATCCCTAGTCACTGTCTGTATCCTGGCAACTGGCTGTGGCTGAACCAAGCTTGGCATCATATTTGACTACCAAGCTGAGCTTGCAACCATATTTGCACCATCATTAAGACCACCTATTTTCACTTCTGTGACATTCTGTTCTTGATTCAGCTCATCTGCCAAAACCTTCATTCGTGCCTTTTGTTACGATGGATTTGACTATTTCAATGCACTCTTGGCTAGCCTCCCATCATTCACCCTCCATAAATGCAGGGTTTAAACTTAAATCTACTACCTATATCCTGACTTACAAAGTTCCATTCATCCATCGTCCTACATATGCTTTGGGAGCAGTCATAAGCAGTGCCGTGGTCTTTACCTGTCCTGTACTGACTTATGTTCACGTGTATAAACTGATTTTCCACACACTTTTTTTCTCTGCAATAGGAGGAGCTGAAGATGAAGGACCAAAGTGTTAGGAAGTTGCAACAGGAAATGGACAGCTTAACGTTCCGAAATCAGCAACTGTCAAAGCGTGTGGAGCTACTTCAAGAGGAATTAGTAACTACTGAGGCCAAGGGCAAGAAGAACAAGGTAGAATCTGGAATGAATCGAGGTTCCTGAGACCCAAAGTACTTGAATTTTGATTAAACTGAGTAATTAATGGCATAGTGTTACTGTGTTTCATATCCATACTCTTTCCTTTGCAAGTAGATATTCACATGTATTAGCTGTATTTATCATCCCATTTTATTAAGGCATTTGTAATTTTTAACAATTTTGAATGCAAACATAACACTGTGAATAACCCCCCCCCCCACCCCCACACCAACAACCATACCCAGCCAACATGGCTTACACACAGTTCCTCAGTCACCCCTCCTCCTCTCGCTGATCCCGCCTATGCTAGCTCTCTTTTTCCTCCCAACCCTATCGAATCTGCTGACAGCTTAATTTGCTCCAAAGAAGTCTATAAACGGCTGCCAAGTCTGGGCGAACCCTAACGTTGATCCTCTCTGGGCGAGCAGATTTTCGTTTCTTTGGGTCTGAATATTTCAATGCACTCGTGGTCATCCTCCCACATTGTACCCTCCATTCGGTCATCCAAAATGTTGCTGTCTGTGTCCTTCCCTGTGCTAAGTTCTGTTCATTCATCACGCCTACACTTGCTGACCTACATTGGTTCTCTGCTAAGCAACACCTCAATTTAAAAACTTTCATCAATGCCATCAAATCCAGTCATGGCCTCCCACTCCCATCTCTGTATTATCCTCCAGCTGCACAATCACACTCCTTTAATAATAATATAACAATCTTTATTGTCACAAGTGGGCTTGCATTAACACTGCAATAAAGTTACTGTGGAAGTCCCCTAGTCGCCACATTCCGGTGCCTGTTCAGTTACACAGAGGGAGAATTCAGAATGTCCAAATTACCTAACAGCACGTCTTTCGGAATTTAAGAGAAGAAACCGGAGCACCGGGGAAAATGTGCAAACTCCACACAATCAGTGACCCTGGGCTGGGATCGAACCGGGGTCCTCGGCGGAGTGAGGCAGCAGTACTAACACCTGTCCTCGCCCCCAAAGAATCGGCTCATCCTTGTTCTGGTCATGTGTGCCCTATGCAGCACCTTAAACTGTATGAGGCTGAGCCTCGCGCACGAAGAGGAAGAGTTCACCCTCCCAAGGGCATCTGCCCATGTCCCCTCCTCGATCTCCTCCTCCCACTTTCCTTTCAACTCCACCACCGAGGCCTCCTCCTCCTGCATCATCTGGTAAGTTGCCAAGATCTTCCCCTCTCCAACCCACCCCCCGAGAGCACCCTATCCTGTACCGTGCGTGGCAGCAGCAGTGGGAATTCCACCACTTGCGCCTGGCAAACGCCCTTACCTGTAGATACCTCTAGGTGCTCCCCGGGGGGGAGCCCATACTTCTCCTCCAGCCCACCCAGGCTCGCGAACTTCCCATCCCCCAACATTCTTATCCCTGCCCTGTGTCACCGCGAAAACCCTCCATCTATTCTCCCTGGGACAAACCGGTGCTTCCCCCATATTGGGGTCCACAGGCCCCCACTTCCCCCCTGTGCAGCCTCCACTGCCCCCAGATTTTGAGGATAGCCACCACCGCCGGGCTCGTGGTATACCTCATTGGTGGGTGCGGCAGCGGCGCCGTTGCCAGTGCCTCCAGACTCGTACCCTCACAAGACGCCATCTCCAGCCTCTTCCATGCAGCCCCCTCCCCCTCCATCACCCACTTGCGCACCATCGCCACATTGGCGGCCCAGTAGTACCCACAGAGGTTGGGCAGTGCCAGGCACCCCCCAGGCACCCCCCCCCCCCCCCCCCCCCCCCCCCCCCCCCCCCCCCCCCCCCCCCATCCTGCTCCAGGAACACCTTTCTACCCCTCGGAGTCCCTCGCACCCACACAAACCCCGTTGTGCTCCTGTTGACCCGCCTAAAGAAGGCCTTCGGAATAAGAATGGGTTGGCACTGGAACAGGAACAAAAACCTTGGGAGCGCCGTCGTCTTAACTGACTGCACCCTACCCGCCAGGGACAGCGGCAACGCGCCCTACCTCTTAAACTCCTCCTCCATTTGCTCCACTAGCCTCATGAAATTAAGTCTATGCAGGGCCCCCCCCCCCCCCCCGCTCCTGGCCACCTGGACCCCCAAATACCTGAAGCTCCTCTCTGCTCTTTTTAGTGGGAGCTCACCAATTCCCCTCTCCTGGTCCCCTGGGTGAACCACTAACAACTCGCTCTTCCCCATGTTGAGCTTGTACCCTGAGAAATCCCCGAACTCCCTGAGGATCCTCATTACCTCCGGCATTCCCTCCACTGGGTCCACTACATGTAGCAGCAAGTCGTCCGCATAGAGCGACGCCCTATGCTCTTCCCCACCCCGCACCAGCCCCCTCCAGTTCCTCGACTTCCTCCGTGCCATAGTCAGGGGTTCAATCGCCAGTGCGAAGAGCAGGGGGGATAGGGGACACCTCTGCCTCGTCCCTCGATGTAACCGAAAGTACTCAGACCTCCTCTTGTTCGTGGCCACACTCTCCATCGGGACCTCGTACAACAGCCTAACCCACCTGACGAACCCTTCCCCAAACCCGGACCTCTTCAGCACCTCCCACAAGTACCCCCACTCTACCCTATCGAAGGCCTTCTCAGCGTCCATCGCCACCACTATCTCCCCCTCCCTCGCTGGCATCATAATAACGTTCAGCAGCCTCCGCACATTCGCGTTTAACTGCCTCCCCTTCACGAACCCCGTCTGATCTTCGTGGATCACCTGCGGCACACAATCCTCTATTCTCGTGGCTAAGACCTTCGCCAGCACCTTGGCATCTACGTTTAACAACGAAATCGGCCTGTAAGACCCACACTGCAGGGGATCCTTGTCCCGCTTCAGGATCAAGGAGATCAGTGCCCGGGACATTGTCGGGGCAAAGCACCCCCATCCCTTGCCTCATTGAAGGTCCTAACCAGCAACGGGCCTAACGGGTCCACACACTCTTTGTAGAATTCGACCGGGGAACCGTCCGGCCTCGGTGCCTTCCCCGCCTGCATGCTCCCTATCCCTTTGATCAGCTCCTCCAGCCCAATCGGGGCCCCTAATCCCACCACCAGTCCCTCCTCCACCTTCGGGAACCTCAATTGGTCCAGAAAGCGGCCCATCCCTCCCTCCTCCAGTGGGGGCACGGACCGATACAGTTCATCATCAAAGTCCCTGAAGACCCCATTGACGACAACCCCACTCCGCACCACACTCCCTCCCCTATCCTTAACTCCCCCGATCTCCCTAGCTGCGTCCCGCTTCCGAAGCTGATGCGCAAGCATCCGACTTACCTTTTCCCCATATTCATAAATCGCCCCCTGGGCCTCCCTCCACTGCGCCTCCGCCTTCCTGGTGGTCAACAGGTCGAATTCGGCCTGGAGGCTACGCCTCTCCCACAACAGTCCCTCCTCCGGCACCTCTGTATACCTCCTGTCTACCCTCACCATCTCCCCACCAGCCTCTCCCTCTCACTCTCCTCCTTGTGGGCCCTAATGGATATCAGCTCTCCCCTAACCACCGCCTTCAGCGCCTCCCAGACCATCCCCACTCAGACCTCCCCGTTATCGTTGGCCTCCAGGTATCTCTCTATGCTTCCTCGGACCAGCTCACTCACCTCCTCGTCCGCCAACAGCCCCACCTCCAAGCGCCACAACGGACGCTGGTCCTTCTCCTCCCCAGCTCTAGGTCTACCCAATGTGGGGCGTGATCCGAAATGGCTATCGCCGAGAACTCGGTATCCTCTACTCTCGCTGTCAGTGCCCTGCTCATAACAAAAAAGTTGATCCGGGAATAGGCCTTATGAACATGCGAGAAGAATGAAAATTCCCTAGCCCCCGGCCTGGCAAATCTCCAAGGGTCCACCCCTCCCATCTGGTCCATAAACCCCCTCGGCACTTTAGCCGCCGCCGGCTTCCTACCTGTCCTCGACCTGGAGCGGTCCAGTGCCGGATCCAACACCGTGTTAAAGTCTCCCCCCATTATCAGGCCCCCCACTTCCAAGTCCGGGATCCGACCCAACATGCGCCGCATAATACACGCATCGTCCCAGTTCGGGGTGTACACGTTGACCAGCACCTCCCTCTCCCCTTGCAGCTTACCACTTACCATTACATACCTGACGCCATTGTCTGTCACCATGCTCGACGCCTCGAACGACACCCTCTTTCCCACCAAGATCGCCACCCCCAGATTTTTGGCATCCAGCCCCGAATGAAACGCCTAACCTACCCACCCCTTCCTCAATCTTACCTGGTCTGCCACCTTCAGGTGTGTCTCCTGGAGCATGACCACATCTGCCTTCAGCCCCATCAGGTGCGCGAACACCCGGGCCCGCTTGACAGGTCCGTTCAGTCCCCTTACATTCCAGGTTATCAGCCGGATCAGGGGGCTACTGCCCCCCTCCCCCGCCGACTAGCCATGACCATACCAGCAGCAACCCGATTCCCTCTTTTCCCCCCCCCCCAAAAAAAAAGCTAGGACTTCTCCTAGCTGCTTTGCACCCCCATTGCACTCCCGCAAGTCAGCTGACCCTGGCCACTCCCGCGCCTCCTTCGACTCCTTCCATTGTGGGACATCCCCTCCTCATTACCATTACCCATCAGCAGGCTCTCTGCTTCCCCCTTCCATCCCAAGTGCGGGAAACAACCCTCTCTTCCCTGCCCTGGCCCCGCCCCCTCCAGCCTTCAGTGCGGGGGAAAAGCCCGCGCTTTCCACCTGCCTGGCCCCGCTACCTCTGACGCAGCTCCTTTTACAGGCCCAGTCCCCTCACCCCCGACTCGGGCCTCACCCTCTCCCGCGGGGCTCCATCCCCCCCCCCTACCGGCCATCCATCCCTACTCCATTTACTTGCCCCCCCTCCAAGAGCCCACCCAACAGACCCAACCAAAACAGTGCCCAACCCATCCTAACCACCCACACCGAATCAAAAAGAACCCCCCTCAAAATGTAACGCACCAACAGCAGTCTCCGACCACCCATCCCGACACTCCGTTTGTATCCAGCTTCTCAGCCTGAACAAAGGCCCACGTCTCCTCCGTGGACTCAAAATAATGGTGCCGGTCCTTGCAGGTGACCCACAGTCACGCTGGCTGCAGTATGCCAAACTTCACCCCCTTCCTGTGCAGCACCGCCTTCGCCTGGTTGTACCTGGCCCTCTTCTTCGCCACCGCGCTCCAGTCCTGATATATTCTAACCTCCGCGTTCTCCCACCTGCTGCTCCTCTCTTTCTTGGCCCATATGAGCACGCACTACCGATCAGCGAACCGATGAAACCTCACCAGCACCGCCTGCGGAGGCCCGTTAGCCTTGGGCCTCCTCGCCAGCACTCTTTGGGCCCCTTCCAGCCCCAGGGGCCCCTGGAAGGACCCCGCTCCCATCAGCGAGTTTAACATGGTGACCACATAGGCCCCCACGTCCGACCCCTCTGGGGAGGCCCAGGATCCGTGGATTCTTCCGCCTTCTCCATTTCCTCGAACCGTTCCTGCCATTTCTTGTGGAGTGCCTCGTGCGCCTCCACCTTTACCGCCAGGCCCAAGATCTCGTCCTCTTTATCGGAGATCTTTTGTCGGACCTCGCTGATCGCCACCCCCTGGGCCGTATGGGTCTCCAGCAGCTTATCGATAGAAGCCTTCATCGGCTCCAGCAGGTCCACTTTGAGCTCCCTGAAGCAGAGCTGGATAACCTGCGCCCACTGCATCCATGCTGCCTGGTCCCCGCCCGCCGTCATCTTGCTCTTCTTCCCTCGCACTTTCTTTGGGTTCACCACTTTTTTAGTCGCCCTGCACCTGGTCCAAGCCATACACTGTCGGGGGAATGTTGCAGTCTTCTTCCCACACCAGGAAATGTCAAAAAAAATTCCGTTGGAGGCCCTGAAAAGAGCCCAAAAGTCCATTCCAAGCGGGAGCTGCTGAACGTGCGACTTAGCTCTGCATAGCCGCAACCGGAAGTACCGATTCTAGCCGCTTGAACATCTTCGACTTCAGTAGCTTTGTTGGTGGCTGTGCATTTTGCTGTCTCAGCCCATTGCTCTCCTCCTCACTCCCTCTTTTTCCTCAAAAACCTACTCCAATTAGGCTTTTGGCACCTGATCTAATATCTCCTTGTATGGTTCCGTGTCTAATATTGCTTCAAAACGCTTCAGCGACACTGGGGCATTTATGTACCTTTCATGTACTGAGATATATGAGAAGACTTAAACTAAATGCTGGACTGAAATCATTACCATCTTTAAAAAGAAAAAGATGCTAACTAACTTGAAGGACTATCAAAACCATTACATTTACAGCACAGCAAAGGAGGCCATTCAGTCCAATGTATTTGTTAGCTGTTTCCTAGTGCAATCCAAAACTAATCCCATTTGCCCACCCTGTCATCTCAAAGCCTTGTGTTTTCATGTTACAAATATTTATTCAGTTACCCCTTGTAAGAAACAATTGTTAAGGTTCAACCACTCTTTGTAGCAAACGGTTACATGCTCCTACAGCCCTCTTGTGTGAAGACATTTCTCTTAACCTCTCTCCTCAATTTATGAATGATTTTAAATTGATGACTCCATGTTACTGATATTCGGACTAGAGGATATTGTTCTTGCTGATTAATTCTATCAAAACTCTTCATTAATCTACTCTACTAAATCTTCCCTTGACCTTCTCGAGCGCTAATGGAAATAATTCCACCTCACGAGGGTGAGGATGAGCCGATTCTTTGAAGGAGTAGAAGATGTGTGTGGGGGGGAGGGGGTGCTAATCACGTTCATATGTTTTGGTCCTGTCCAAAGCTAGAGGATTACTGGAAGGCGGTTTTTAGAGTAATTTCTAAAGTGGTGCACGTGAAACTGGACCAGGGTTCCCGGGAGGCCATATTTGGGGTGTCGGACCAGCCAGGGTTGGAAATGGGTGCGGAGGCAGACGTGCAGCCTTCACCTCGTTGATTGCCCGAAGGCGGATCCTGATAGGTTGGAGAGCAACCTCTCCACCCCGGTGCCCTAGCGTGGCGGGGGGACCTGTTAGAATTCTTGTCTCTTGAGAAGGTTAAGTTTGAACTGAGGGGAAGGATGGAGGGGTTCTACAATTCATGGGCATTATTCATTATGCACTTTCAAGAACTGGATAACATTGAACATTAGTTGGGGTGTTTGGGTGGGAGGGTTGGGGGGAGGGGGGCTATGTGTGTTAATGGTGACTCTGGGTGATCCCTAATTCCTTTTTGTCATTTGTGTGAACATGTGGGCTAATGTTTGGGGTTGGTGAGAGGATGGGATCGTAGTTATTGATATGGGGATTGACATATTTGTTACTGATTATTGTTTATTGTTGATGGGTGTAAATTTGGGGGGAAATGTGAAAAGGGAGGAGAATAACAAATATTTAAAAAGGAAATAATCCCAGTATTTTGAGAACAATAGTTTCCCAAACTTGGGATGATCCTGTTGAATCTGTACTAAAAGTTCTTCATTATTTCAATGTCCTTTATTCAAAGCTTTCAGTGTTGTATCTTTTTAACATTTTCTTTAAACAAAAAAATGTATCCACATTCATATTACATCTGTTCACCCATTCGTCTAACCTGTCATACAAACAGGATTAGGAGCAGGCCAGTCAGCCTTTGAGCCTATTCCACTGTTCAGTGTGGTCATGATGATGGCATTGTCATCTTTAAGAAGAGAAGCACCATCCTTTGAATGAAAGGTTCTGTCCATTGTGACCTTGGTCCATACATGGTCCTGGAGGGTTCAAAAAAGCATGTCATGATGGTCAGCATATTGTTGTATCTCTTGGGCTTTTTATTCTCAGCACGACAGGAAGGTAACAACAGGGAATATAAGATTATATATTCAGAAAGATATTACTGGGATTGAATTTACAATTTTGAAAAGAACCCTCAGAAGTTTGTGCCATTTTATATTAGATTTCAAAAATGTTGCTTTAGTCTTCATAGCCATCGGGGTAGATTTATTTTTGCTTTGACTTTTTTGTGTTCTTTTAATGTACAGTATTTGTGTTTTATTTTTTGCTTTCTCTCAAGTTGTCAATGAAATTACCTTTACTTGTCTATCTTGTAATAAAGGTGCCTGGTAACAAGGTGCATCTGTCTAGTCTTCTGATGCCTCAGCAGTATTGCTGCTTGGTAGCATTGGTGGCATTGCTATGGTTTGCTATACAGGAACAAACTGCCCTGAAGCGTGTTCTCGTTACAGCTTGCTTGGGGCAGATAGTAGCTGAAAATAAAAATTCCAATCTGCCTGCCCTGCTGGTTTTAGTTCAGTTTTTCAATTAATGAGCAGTCAATGACACGCTGGTGAGATTCAACTATTTGGTTCTTTTTGGCTCCTGGTTTGTGCAACATGTTGAGAATCACTGTTCGTGGCCATTTGTAGTAGATTGTGTGTGATTCTACATTTGTAATACCTGATTTCAGTATCAAGGGATGCTAAGGGGAAGTCCAAAGATGTGCAGGTTAGGTGAATTGGCCATGCTAAATTGCCCTTGGTGTTGGGTGAGGTTACTGGGTTATGGGAATAGGGTGGAGGTGTGGACCTTGGGTAGGGTGCCCTTTCCAAGAGCCGGTGCAGACTCGATGGGCCGAATGGCCCCCTTCTGCACTGTAAATTCTATGAATTAAATAATTTATTTGTTTCTGGAGAGCGAGGAGAGTGACATTGGCAGAGTTCTAGGATACAATGTTCATTTATTATCTGAACCAGTGATAAATTTGCACATCTTTCTGTTCTGTTTCAGCTCTGGACCCTGGAATTAGACTTCTAAAATTGTTATAAATATTTAATGTAGTTTTGAATCCAAGGAAACCAGGTGGAAGCACTAATTTCCTGTACAATCCTGGTCCCTCTAGTTTTTGGTATGATTAACATTTACAATAACAATCACCTCTAAACAAAATTTTATTTCACCTCCTCAGTTATTGGATCCGACCAGAGAACAATTAAAACATTATTAGTGATGTATACCAGAGGAGGCCATTTTACCCATTGTGCATGTGCTGATCCTTTGAAAGAGTGCAGCGATTAGTCCACTTCTCTTTCTTCATAGCTCTGGAACTTTCTCTCCTTCAAATAGTTATCAAATTCTCTTTTGAAAGTTATTATTGGATCTGTTTCCACCACCTTTTCAGGCAGCATAGATTATCATAATGCACTATTTAACAAAAACAATAATTCTCCTGGTCTCGGCTCTGGATTATTTTATCAGTTAAAATAGTGTGAGCAGTTTATTTGTTGATCCCTTATTGCATTTCATTTTGGGAGTTGATGTCAAATGTCATATTCAGGTCAACTATGGGGGAGTAACTAACTGATTTAAAAAGCGGAGAGGAGTCTACAGATGGGGTTGTAGTGGGGAGGAAAGGAAAGAGCATGGGTGAGGTTGACAAGGGAAGGAAGAGGTGGTGATGAAGGATGAGACAGACAGGGTGTCCAATAAGCTATTGACAATTTATGGAAGGAAAGGTGAGGATGTTAGAGGAAGGCTTAGCCCAGATGTGAAAAGTGATGTTCTGATCATGGACAGAGGAGGACTGAAACTCAAACAGTTGCACAGTTGGGAGTTAAAATCAGAAACAATGTTTAGTTACGGTTACAGAAGATCCAAATGATTTGATATGTCATGTCTTTGAGCTGTTTAGACAGGCTGACCTATTAAATTGTGATGGAGATAGCATCAGTAGTTCAGTAAAGCTAGTGGGCTGATGTTTTGTTAGGGTGTTGGGAACATAGGTGGGACAACTGCTGACAACCGAATGACAGCAGGACTTTTGTTGAGTTTGTGAAATCCAGAGACATTGGGAAAAGTCTACCATGAACTAGTTTGGCAAAGCTCATGGGACAGGGAAGGAATTGGGCAGTGTTTTTGTTTCCTGAGGATCGAATAGATTAAATTAGGGTCAGTGGCAGAGACAGCATGGCTGGGACAAAATAAACATTTGGCTTTGCCTATATCAAGATGTCTGCTCTATCCACCAATTGCATTGGTGCAGCATCACCCAGTGGTAATTGTTAGGAATTTAAGTGTAAGTTAAAACAAATAGATGACTATTTGTTGATGGTCATTTCAGGTAATGCCTCCTTGTACTCCGTTCATCTACAATGCCATGTAGAGTGGCACAGTACCTTTTTATATATTTGTGCATAATGTAAACTAGAGGAATTACTAACTAAATTTTGAATGGTGTTGTACAGCAGAAGAATGCCGATCGTCCATCTCAAATGAACCAGCAGCGACAGAGTGTATTTGATGAAGACCTGCAGAATAAAATAGAGGAAAATGAGCGTCTGCACAAACAGGTACGTTAATTCCACAATGCAAGTTACCTCACACAGCAAACATTGTAACAGCAAGTGAGAATTTTAAAACTTAATTTACGGGACCGGCATTTATTCCCCATCCCTAGTTGCCCTTGAGAAGGTGGTGGTGAGCTGCTTTCTTGAACTGCTGCAGCCCCTGAGGTGTAGGTACTCCCGCAGTTGGGGAGGGAGTTCCAGGATTTTGACACAGAGTGAAGGAGCAGAAATAGTTTTCAAAATCCGGATGGTGAGCGACTTGGAGGGAATTTCCAGATGTTGGTGTTCCCAAATATCCGCTGCTCTTGTCCTTCCAGGTGGTAGTGGTCGTGGATTTGGAAGGTGCTGTCGAAGGAACCTTGGTGAGTTCCTACAGTGTATATTGTAGATGGTATACACGGCTGCCACTGTTTGTCGGTGGTGGAGGGATTGAATGCTTGTGGAAGGGGTAGCAGTCAAGTGGGCTGCTTTGTCCTGGATGGTGTCGAGCTTTTTAAGTGTTGTTGGGGCTGTGCTCATCCAGGCAAGTGGGGAATATTCCATTACACTCCTCACTTGTGGCTTTGGGGAGTGAGAGGTGAGTTACTCACTGCACGATTCCTAGCCTTTGACCTGCCCTGGTAGCCACTGTATTTGTAGCTAGTCAAGTTCAGTTTCTGGTTAGTGGTAACCCCAGACATTGATAGTGGGGGGATTATCCGATGGTAATACTGTTGACAACTTTGAAAGTGCATCACAGGCTCAAGATCTATCAGTTAACTGTTTGCAAACCAAGAATCAAATTTGGAACCTACTGATTTGCATAGTTTAGCTACGTTATGCCACAAGACATAGGAGCAGAATTAGGCCATTCGGCCCATCGAGTCTGCTCCACCATTCAATCATGGCTGAATTGTGTTTAGGAAAAGCATTAATATTCCCTTGCGTTGCAAGTGATTCATAAAAGCGACCCAATCATGGAAAACATATAACTAAATTGTACAATGAGATAAAATATATTTTAAACTATTTTAAACAATTGGATAGTTTCATTTCTGCTTTATATTTGATCACATCACAGTTGCACAGTGCTGGTTGAGACCAGAAGAATATACTTAGAAGATCAGAAAGAAATATGTGGTTTTTATGTGCAGTTTGCATTCTTTTATCAGTTATTCAATGGCTCATAAAACATTTTAAATAAAAAATAATTACTATGAAGTTAAACAATTATACTAACTTGGAACTAAATTCTGTTGCATAGCATGCTGAAATGCTTTATTTTGAAAATCAGTATTGTAACCCTGCCACCAGGTGCAAATGGAGTCTCTAAATATATTTTAAATCCAATCTTTTGGAAAAATAATCCGTTGTATCTGTGGGTAAAATTTCGCACTCTGACCCTTCATCTGCTTCATCTATGCGATCTCTGTTACAGCCATTGATGCGAGTAACGTAATTAAAGTTTTCCGTTTAAATGGCAAAATTGTATTTGTATCTCACATTTCATACTAAAACATCTTGGAAGTATTTCATAATGCATTCCTTTGAGTTTAGTGGCTGCACAGCGAACGTTGGAGAGGATCCCATTGAAGAATGCAAAATTTTGTGCAAGTAAATATGGATAAATTAAATACAAATTACTATTAACAAACAAAGAACAAAGAAATGTACAGCACAGGAACAGGTCCTTCGGCCCTCCAAGCCCGTGCCGACCATGCTGCCCGACTAAACTACAATCTTCTACACTTCCTGGGTCCGTATCCCTCTATTCCCATCCTATTCATGTATTCGTCAAGATGCCTCTTAAATGTCACTATCGTCCCTGCTTCCACCACCTCCTCCGGTAGCGAGTTCCAGGCACCCACTACCCTCTGCGTAAAAAACTTGCCTCGTACATCTACTCTAAACCTTGCCCCTCTCACCTTAAACCTATGCCCCCTAGTAATTGACCCCTCTACCCTGGGGAAAAGCCTCTGACTATCCACTCTGTCTATGCCCCTCAATTTTGTATACCTCTATCAGGTCGCCCCTCAACCTCCTTCGTTCCAGTGAGAACAAACCGAGTTTATTCAACCGCTCCTCATAGCTAATGCCCTCCATACCAGGCAACATTCTGGTAAATCTCTTCTGCACCCTCTCTAAAGCCTCCACATCCTTCTGGTAGTGTGGCGACCAGAATTGAACACTATACTCCAAGTGTGGCCTAACTAAGGTTCTATACAGCTGCAACATGACTTGCCAATTCTTATACTCAATGCCCCGGCCAATGAAGGCAAGCATGCCGTATGCCTTCTTGACTACCTTCTCCACCTGTGTTGCCCCTTTCAGTGACCTGTGGACCTGTACTCCTAGATCTCTTTGACTTTCAATACTCTTGAGGGTTCTACCATTCACTGTATATTCCCTACCTGCATTAGACCTTCCAAAATGCATTACCTCACATTTGTCCGGATTAAACTCCATCTGCGATCTCTCCGCCCAAGTCTCCAGACAATCTAAATCCTGATGTATCCTCCGACAGTCCTCATCGCTATCCGCAATTCCACCAACCTTTGTCGTCTGCAAACTTACTAATCAGACCAGTTACATTTTCCTCCAAATCATTTATATATACTACAAAGAGCAAAGGTCCCAGCACTGATCCCTGTGGAACACCACTGGTCACAGCCCTCCAAAGAGAAAAGTATCCTTCCATTGCTACTCTCTGCCTTCTATGGCCGAGCCAGTTCTGTATCCACCTTGCCAGCTCACCCCCGATCCCGTGTGACTTCACCTTTTGTACTAGTCTACCATGAGGGACCTTGTCAAAGGCCTTACTGAAGTCCATATAGACAACATCCACTGCCCTACCTGCATCAATCATCTTAGTGACCTCCTCGAAAAACTCTATCAAGTTAGTGAGACACGACCTCCCCTTCACAAAACCGTGCTGCCTCTCACTAATACGTCCATTTGCTTCCAAATGGGAGTAGATCCTGTCTCGAAGAATTCTCTCCAGTAATTTCCCTACCACTGAAGTAAGGCTCACCGGCCTGTAGTTCCCGGGATTATCCTTGCTACCCTTCTTAAACAGAGGAACAACATTGGCTATTCTCCAGTCCTCCGGGACATCCCCTGAAGACAGCGAGGATCCAAAGATTTCTGTCAAGGCCTCAGCAATTTCCTCTCCAGCCTCCTTCAGTATTCTGGGGTAGATCCCATCAGGCCCTGGGGACTTATCTACCTTAATATTTTTTAAGACACCCAACACCTCGTCTTTTTGGATCTCAATGTGACCCAGGCTATCTACACCCCCTTCTCCAGACTCAACATCTACCAATTCCTTCTCTTTGGTGAATACTGATGCAAAGTATTCATTTAGTACCTTGCCCATTTCCTCTGGCTCCACACATAGATTCCCTTGCCTATCCTTCAGTGGGCCAACCCTTTCCCTGGCTACCCTCTTGCTTTTTATGTACGTGTAAAAAGCCTTGGGATTTTCCTTAACCCTATTTGCCAATGACTTTTCGTGACCCCTTCTAGCCCTCCTGACTCCTTGCTTAAGTTCCTTCCTACTTTCCTTATATTCCACGCAGGCTTCGTCTGTTCCCAGCCTTTTAGCCCTGACAAATGCCTCCTTTTTCTTTTTGACGAGGCCTACAATATCTCTCGTCATCCAAGGTTCCTGAAAATTGCCGTATTTATCCTCCTTCCTCACAGGAACATGCCGGTCCTGAATTCCTTTCAACTGCCACTTGAAAGCCTCCCACATGTCAGATGTTGATTTGCCCTCAAACATCCGCCCCCAATCTATGTTCTTCAGTTCCCGCCGAATATTGTTATAATTAGCCTTCCCCCAATTTAGCACATTCATCCTAGGACCACTCTTATCCTTGTCCACCAGTACTTTGAAACTTACTGAATTGTGGTCACTGTTACCGAAATGCTCCCCTACTGAAACATCTACTTCCTGGCCGGGCTCATTCCCCAATACCAGGTCCAGTACCGCCCCTTCCCTAGTTGGACTGTCTACATATTGTTTTAAGAAGCCCTCCTGGATGCTGCTTACAAACTCCGCCCCGTCTAAGCCCCTGGCACTAAGTGAGTCCCAGTCAATATTGGGGAAGTTGAAGTCTCCCATCACCACAACCCTGTTGTTTTTACTCTTTTCCAAAATCTGTCTACCTATCTGCTCCTCTATCTCCCGCTGGCTGTTGGGAGGCCTGTAGTAAACCCCCAACATTGTGACTGCACCCTTCTTATTCCTGATCTCTACCCATATAGCTTCACTGCCCTTTGAGGTGTCCTCTCGCAGTACAGCTGTGATATTCTCCCGAACCAGTAGCGCAACGCCGCCTCCCCTTTTACATCCCCCTCTATCCCGCCTGAAACATCTAAATCCTGGAACGTTTAGCTGCCAATCCTGCCCTTCCCTCAACCAGGTCTCTGTAATGGCAACAACATCATAGTTCCAAGTACTAATCCAAGCTCTAAGTTCATCTGCCTTACCCGTAATACTTCTTGCATTAAAACATATGCACTTCAGGTCACCAGACCCGCTGTGTTCAGCAACTTCTCCCTGTCTGCTCTGCCTCAGAGCCACACTGTCCCTATTCCCTAGTTCTCCCTCAATGCTCTCACCTTCTGACCTATTGCTCCCGTGCCCACCCCCCTGCCATACTAGTTTAAACCCTCCCGTGTGACACTAGCAAACTCGCGGCCAGGATATTTATGCCTCTCCGGTTTAGATGCAACCCGTCCTTCTTATACAGGTCACACCTGCCCCGGAAGAGCTCCCAGTGGTCCAGATAATGGAAACCCTCCCTCCTACACCAGCTGTTTAGCCACGTGTTTAGCTGCTCTATCTTCCTATTTCTAGCCTCACTGGCACGTGGCACAGGGAGTAATCCCGAGATTACAACCCTCGAGGTCCTACCTTTTAACTTTCTGCCTAGCTCCCTGAACTCCTGCTGCAGGACCTCATGACCCTTCCTGCCTATGTCGTTAGTACCAATATGTACAACGACCTCTGCCTGTTTGCCCTCCCCCTTCAGGATGCCCTCTACCCGTTCGGAGACATCCTGGACCCTGGCACCAGGGAGGCAACATACCATCCTGGAGTCTCTTTCACGTCCACAGAAGCGCCTATCTGTGCCCCTGACTATAGAGTCCCCTATTACTATTACTCTTCTGCGCTTTGACCCTCCCTTCTGAACATCAGAGCCAGCCGTGGTGCCACTGCTCTGGCTGCTGCTGTTTTCCCTTGATAGGCTATCCCCCCCCGACAGTATCCAAAGGGGTATATCTGTTCGAGAGGGGGACAACCACAGGGGATTCCTGCACTGACTGCCTGCCCTTTCTGGTGGTCACCCATTTCTCTGCCTGCACCTTGGATGTGACCACATTTACATAACTGCGATCTATGACGCTTTCCGCCACCTGCATGCTCCTCAGTGCATCCAATTGCTGCTCCAACCGAACCATGCGGTCTGTGAGGAGCTCCAGTTGGGTGCACTTTCTGCAGATGAAGCCATCCGGGACGCTGGAAGCCTCCCGGACCTGCCACATCTCACAGTCAGAGCACAGCACCCCTCTAACTGACATTGCGTCAATTAATTAAAATTAAAATTAAACATTTTTTTTTTTTTGAATATTTTTTTTTAAAATTTCAAAGTTACTGTTAACTATCTGTTTCCTAGCACTAGATTTCTAATAGAAATGCGAAAGCTAAATATAGTACTCTCCGATCTCTGGCTCAGATATCCCTCTAAATTATAATTAAGTAATTATGTTTAATTAGTTACCAATGCTCAATTTTTTAAAATTTAGTGTAGAATCCCAACCAGCCACTCAGGCCACAGCTTTTCTGTGATGTCACTTCAGTTTCCCCCCCGACACACACACAATTTGAAAAAGGTACAAAAGTAAAAATGAGTAAAAATCACTTACTTACCTTCTTAGTGTTAA
Organism: Scyliorhinus torazame; assembly: GCF_047496885.1. NCBI lineage: Eukaryota > Metazoa > Chordata > Chondrichthyes > Carcharhiniformes > Scyliorhinidae > Scyliorhinus > Scyliorhinus torazame. The sequence goes on from NC_092707.1 coordinate 366,413,711, forward strand.
TAATAACATTAATATTAAAATCATATTATTAAATTCATATATCCTAGAATTCCAAGCACTAGGAGTTTCTTCCCTAAATCTCTATACCCCCTCTTCAAGACACTCTTCAAAGCATACTACTTTGGCTAAGCTTTTGATCACCTGTGCTCTTATGTGGGTGTGTCAAATTTTGTTTGATCACTTCTTTTGATGTGTTTTGGGATGTTTTATATTATTAAATGTGTCATCCAGTTCAAGTTGTTGAGCTGAAGTTCTGAAAACTCCAGACATCAAAAAGTATTGTCAAACCGCAGAGATCTAGTAACCATGTGAAACTTTATAAAAAAAAAAATATATAATAATAACAGTTTCATTTATATAGGGCTTTTGACATAAAACACTTCACAGAAAATAAGTGTCTGAAAATTGTTGGAAGGAGGAAATGGAATAATCAACCCACAAACACCTCAAAATCTGCTTCCTGTCTTATCAATGTAACACATGGCAAAGGTTTGGGTATTTTGAGTGTGAAATTGAAATGCCTGACTCTCTGCAATTAGTAGTGGAGTGCAGAGGAGGAGGAGGCATTCAAAGGAAATAATAATCTTAAGAGTAGAAGGAAAGTACAGAACTTTGAATATGTTCTGTTATAGGAGGAAGAAGGCTATGGATATAGACAGTTTGAAGCAAAAATGTTATGCCCCAGAAGCTGTAAAATGAATTAAGTGATGAAAAGATTTCCCCCAATATGAAATTGTAATACAAGGATCACTAATTGGTACCCTTGTTCCTGTCATTCCCAGAAGATTTAATACTGCCCATCATGGCGGGAAGGAAGTTGGGAGACCCTTTCTTTAGGTAAAATGTTAAGGGTTTGACTTTTACACTGGTAATATTTTCGAGGGGTTTACTGTCAACTACCAATGCTCGCAGCTCACAGCCAGCAGAGAACCATGCTGGATTTGCAGTGTCTCCACTTCAGGCGTTTATGGTTTTCAAGGAGCAAGAACAAAGCCTAAAAGGTTTCTTTTCCCATGGAATTATTGGACTATTCATGACAGCTCAGTGAGCTTCGTTCCATGTCTGGGAAAGTTTAATATGCTCACAGCTCATATAGCATACACACTAATTCTACAGTATTCTTACTCTCTCTATCATTCCTTCTCCTTCATTGCACCCACTCTTTACCAACCACCTGACTCATTACTGCTTTCTCAAAGCGTGCGCGCTGAAGTGTATCCTTTCCAATCAGTATTGTTGTAATTTTCCTGCAGCTTTGTGCACTTCTTTTAGCTACGTGGGTTGCACGTGATTTTGTTTGGCTGTGCTGTTGAGCATTTTGCTAATATCTGCTGTTGGCAGAATGTCAGGAATGGTAAACAGATTTTTTTTTTCTCTGCTGCCTGAGATGTTAAACATCAACAATTTTTTAATGTTCATTTGTGTCATAACTTTAGTTTGGTAGGAAGATTGGGGGGCAAGGGGGAGAATAGAGCATTCAGTGCCTCAATCATGTGTTCACTGAACTAAATCATAGCTAATCTGTACCTCAACTCCATTTACCTCCCTTTGTTCATGTATGCTACTAGCTAACAATCTATTGATCTCAGTCTTAAAAATCTCAATTGTCCCTGCTTGTACAGCCCTTTAGAGTAGTGTGTTGCAGATTCACACTCGCCGATCTTTTTTAAAATTTAAGTACCCAATTAATTTCTTCCAATTAAGGGGCAATTTAGTGTGGCCAATCCACCTACCCTGCACATTTTTGGGTGGTGGGGGTGAAACCAAGACAAGCATAGGGAGAATGTGCAAACTCTACACGGACAATGACCCAGAGCCGGGATCGACCCTGGGACCTCGGCGCCGTGATGCAGAAGTGCTAACCACTGCACTACTGTGCTCCGCCTACCTTTCGGAGGGAGAGACAAATGCCTGTGTTTTCACTTCTAAAGGACCTATCTCTAATCTCATCTTCTGGATGCCACCACCAAAAGAAATTATTTCTCTGAACATACTCTATCTAAATCTGCTTGTAATGCTAATACCCTTATGGGCGGTATGGTAGCATTGTTGCTTCACAACTCCAGGTTCGCAGGTTCGATTTCCGGCTTGGAGTGTGGAGTTTGCACGTTCTCCCTGTGTCTGCGTGGGTTTCTTCCGGGTGCTCCGGTTTCCTCCCCCACGTCCTGAAAGACGTGCTGTTAGGTAATTTGGACATTCTGAATTCTCCCTCTGCGTACCTGAACAGGCGAATGTGGCGACTAGGGGCTTTTCACAGTAACTTAATTGTAGTGTTATTGTAAGCCTACTTGTGACAATAAAGATTATTATATTTGTTCACCTTCAGCCTTCTGAACTCAAAGGAATAGAAGCCAACTTCTGCAAAGTTTTCAACCTTTAAGCATTTATCATTCTGGTGGATCTGCACCACACCATTTCCAACGGCAATATGCCAATCCTGTGGTTCGATGCCTGAAATGCTGTTGTCTTGATGGCGTCTGACCAAGGCTCTGTAGAATTGAAGTACCAATTCCTTAATTTTTGAATTTCAACTTCCTTGAGACAAAGGAAACTTTCTTTGAGCCTGTTTGATTGCATTTTGCAGCTGTGTGCTAGCCCTGTGATTTGTATATATGGACACCTGAATCCCTTTTCTCTTCACAGTGCCAAATCTTTCACCATTAATAAAATATTCTGATTCGCCTTAGATTCAACTGCAGTTAGAGCGGAAAAAAGCATATGTTTGCCTGTGATAGTGTATTGAGAGTTGCTGGAGGAAGTGTAAGACCATTTTAATTCTCGTGACTAGAATTTTGGATTTGGCCAAAATTATACTCTGGAGGGTTGCATGTAGATTTTTTTCCAGTTGAAAGTATACATTAATTTTTAAAAGTATAGTAATTGAGTATATTTCGCCCTTTTTGTGTATTTTATATTTGCTAATTTTCACCACTTTTCTTGCTCCTCTTCTGAAGGCTTTAACTCCTGCTGGTTATGGTTCCCCAGGTGCTGGTTGTCCAAGTGGTTATTTTCCATGTGTGAGTATCAGGAAAATGTGACTGGGTGGTGAGGGAAGTAGGATGTAAAGGAATTCTCACCAAGCCTGATTGTGTTTGCACATCCCATTAACTGCTGTTTGAAAAGTGCATGAGATAATGATCAGGATCCTGTTCATGTGTGCACTTTTTCAAACAGCAGTTACCTGTTCAGGAGAAGGAATCCTGACTTAGTTCTCTTGCTTTGTGTCCCCCACCCTTCAGCCCAGAGTTACTGAGACAGACCGGTACTCCCTGTACAATTACCCATGGTAGATCGACTGGTTCAAAAGGCCAGATGCAAATCTGGGATATTCTGGCCTGTTTGGCTCTACCTTTACTGACTAAGCTATCGCTAAACAGAACTTGATTTCTCTCTCCCCTTTTTGACTGATTTGCATTTGACCCCTCCAGCTGAGTAGGTGTTTCATCACTTCTTAGGTAATCGCTCAGAGCCAAGGATGACTTCCGCACTAAAATGTGTTCTCGGGTGACTGAGGAGTCAAATGCGTGACCTACAGTCTCTCGCAGGTGGCAGTTGCAGGAGTGGGTGATTGGGCTGCCCAAGTTGCCACGTGCTCCTTTCACTGTAGATGCTTGCTTTTGGTGATGAAACTCGAGGTGTTCACCAACTTCCGAGATGCTTTTCTTGTAGCTGCAAAGCATGAGTGTCTATACCCATTTATTCAGTTTTCTTTCTTTTTCCCAAAAGTTGGGAAATGTCTCCACCTGTGCTGGGCACCAGCTGAGCAAGATTGATAGCTGACTGGACTGGAATTCAAACCAACGTCTATCCCAGTTTCACAGCATTCCACCAATGAACATTTGTAATACTTCCAGAAGAGATCAATTATTGCACCAGAAGTTAGTTTCCTGGTACATTAAGGTGTAGAGATATTTTTCATTTTCAAATAAACACTTTTTTTTTAAGAAGCTGATTTAACCTCTGACTGTATCTTGGCTTTTATAAAAATGTTTGCTTTTAGTTTGTTATAAATTTATTTAGACTTGTCGAGTATTGGACAGCCTTCTTCGAGGATATGTCCAAGGTTGTGGGGGTGACGGTGGAGCTGTGCCCGAGAATGGCAGTCTTCGGGGTATCGGACCAGCCAGAACTTCATATGGGAAGAGTGTTAATGCCCTTGCATTTGCTTCCCTAATCGGCCACTGGAGAATCCTGCTTGGCTGGCGATCAGCAGCATCACCCACAGCTGCAGACTGGCTGGCAGACCTGTCGGAATTTCTCCACTTGGGGAAGATCAAGTACACCATCTGAAGGCTGGAAGAGGGCTTCCACAATGCGTGAGAGCCATTCATCAGCCTGTTCGAAGACCTGTTTGAAGCCAACAACCGATAGAAAGGAGGGGGTGGAGAACATGGATGCCACCTGGACCACAGAAAGCAGACAGGAATGAGGAGGGGGGGGAGAACGGGGGGTAGAGACCCAAGGAAACACCAAAGAGGAACCCAGGCAGAGACCGACACTGAGGCCAGAGGGCCCCTCACAAAGCTTTTAGAGTAAAACAAATGCTAAAACAAACCATCTATGGTGACGAGAATGGCATAGGATAGAACCTGGCGACAGAAAAGGAGGGAATGGGATGATGCCAAAAAGGAACAATGTGTAAATTATAACCATTTCATCCATTTCTTGAACAATGTATAAATGCAAACTTTAATTAAAATATTTATTAAAAAAATAAAACCAATTTATTCACTAAGATTAAAATGTCATTAATTTTTCTTCTAAGAATAGAATTGAGCATCAATCCTAAATCAATTTAAAAAAAAATAAAAAAAATTTAACTAGAGTGGCAACTTGTAACCATAAAAACATATTCTAGATTTGAGGTTCTTAAGATTTTTGTGGCTTTTTGGTCTTGCAATTAGTTAAGTGTCATTTTGAATGTTGGTTCCAGGTGACTGGTTAACGTTTTATGTTATCATTTTTAAATTTAATGAATGATTTACCCATGAAGATAAAGCACTGATGGTAAACTAGAAAATATATAGGTTTATGGTAAGTATGAAACCCAAATACAATATATTATTTTTCATGTAACATGGTCATCCCACTGGAGACACTGGCATTTCTCCTCCACCCTTTTGCTCCTACTTTCTGCTCCCTTTACTCGCCTCTTCCATCTGCCCTCTGTCTCCCCTCCCTTGACTTAGATATGTTATTTTAATTTTTCTTGAACTTGGGCAAGACTAGATCAGCAGGAATGTGCAGGCAGACTGCTTAGCTCTGTCCGATTTGAAATATTACTCCTTGACAGTAATTTGATTCTAATTGCTTTTATTGCAAATTATTTTGCTTAATTTTCAAGAATCATAATGCACTAGTAATTGTACTGCAAATTATGGTAATTAAGGCAGACTGTTCCTTTACAACTGATATTTTACATTGTGAAGAGTTTCCTTCGAAACTCCACCAAATTTATCATATATAAGAAAGTCAGCTGTCCAGAAAGTCTTGATTTTAGAAAGTTGTCTATAAAGAAATGTTTCCTGAATACAACTTAAGTCTTTACTTTGTTGTCCGCCCTATTAAATTATCAATTAATTGGAAGGAGCTCTATATATACAGTCCACTCTTGATAAATCAAAGCTTGGTTTTTGTAAAACAAAAACTTGATAGATTTATACTTTTGGATAGTGATGTGAATTAAGATAATTAACATCAAGCAAATTGGATATTACAGAAACTATGGAAACGTTTTATATTCGAGTCCATGAGATTGTTAACTTTGGGTAATTAAAGTTTCTTCTATATAGGGCCTGCTCAAATTTTAGGAAATCTGGAGTCTGCCCAAAAATACTGTGATTTAACTTTGGATCCATTTCAAGTGACATCTGGAATAGCATTTAACCATTCCATGTGTACACATTTTTGTTTCTTTTTAATATTGTTTTTGGGGTCATCTAATTTGGGTTTTCTCCCCGCATGGCATGCATAATCCCACTCTGAAGTAAAAAAAACTGATGATTTCTTCTTGAAATAAAGCTCCATGATTTTTATTCTCTAATTATTTTGGCTCGCACCTTTGAGACCAAGCACATGGGTGATCATCCTGCTTTTAAAGACGTAACAGCTGCAGGGATCACTGTTTTTGCATTTTGATGAATTATATTTGTTTTTTTGGCATCAACTGTGATCTGTCTGAGATTGAATAACAAGCAATATGTTAATAAATGTATCAGTCTCATGTGAATGGTTAGATTACGATGTAAAGCAGAGTCATGGAATCTCAACAGTCCAGAAGGAAGCCATTTGGCCCATCAAGTCTGCACCGACCCTCAGAAAGAGCACCCTATCCCCATTATCCCACCTACCGTTGCACACTAAGGGGCAATTTAGCATGGCCAATACAATTAACCTGCACAGCTTTGGACTGTCGATTTGTAGAATCTTCTCTTACTGTGGTGTTGCACATTCACTGATTGCCAGGTATATGCAGTTTTCAGAAAATAAGATTAGAGATTAAAATCAGATTTTTCTAGCTATTCTTCCCCAAATGTTTCTGTCATTCAGTTGAGAATTTGTTTGCTTACTGTGCAGAGGGTTTTTGTTTTGATTTGGCTGCAATGTTTTCCATTGGTTGCAGGTAAGAAGTTGATGCATGCTCTGCAAGCGGTTTTCCATATATCTCATTTAAACAGTAGTAAAGATCCATTTTGTCTTGCACTGTTGCCTCCCCCTACAGTACACAATGCAATTAGAATGTTTTACTTAATTTCCTTCAATTTCTAAGCTTTAGTTTCTTGTCATATTCTTTAGCTCAACTGACATATGTCATTTGGTCAAAATAGCTGTACATTCTAGACACTATTAATGTCAAAGATAGGGACTTTCACGGAGTACACAGAGACATAGTGTTTTACATTACAGCAAGAGGCCCTTCAACCCATCATTTCTGCGCCGGCCATCAAGCACCTATCTATTCTAATCCCATTTTCCAGCAATTTGGTACATAGCCTCGTATGCTTTAGCTTTTCAAGTGCCCATCTAAGTTGGATGTGAAAATATTCTTCCCTTCATTCCTTCTACACAAATGGAGGAGCTTGTAGGTGGTCCCTATTACAATGTTTGTGGATGTTTGCAAATTGACTACCATCTGCTTTGCTATAATGCTAATTTTTGAAAGTAGCCATATAAATGCAAGTTTTTTTTTTTGGAGGGCAGATGGATGGGATTTAATTTGTACTTACTGAGTTTCGGCTGCAATTCCCCTCCCACTCTTGAATTTTGGAATTCGTTATTTTTGTTGTTAAGTCCTTCAGTTGGTGTTAGTTAGCTTTTTGCCCAATTTAAACTCCATCTTGTTTGTTCTTTGATTCATGAAAGTAGTTTTTATTTCTTGAGCATCCTTCTATTAGGATTGTACGACCACTAATGATAACCTTGTGGTTTTCCCTTGTGGTCTAACTTACATGGTAGAACACGGGCCACTCGGCTAAGGCTTTCCTAAAAGGCTTCAAATCAACAGCATGTATTTGGAAAGTTTATGCACCCACGGTAAATTACATTTTAGAGGTAAAGTGGATGTTGGTTGTCTTTTGCCAATACTGTTGGTCTCCTACATCTGACACTAGTTCCTGCAGTACCCTTGTGGGAAAAGTCACCACTTGGTATAGCACTAAAACATGAAGATAAGGTGAGGGTGCTATGTCCATTTCTGAAACCATTTGCCATGCTTCCTTTTCCTCTGCTTTCAAAAGTCATCTTCAATGCTCCTCTTTTTCCCCATACCTGGTCTTTGTTTATTCCTTTTCTTCCCTGTTCATCCTTATCGTCTACATATCTTCCAATCTATTTGAGAAGACCTGGAACATCAATCTCTCTATAAATGCAAGCTTTTTGCTCACAAGGTGCTTCAGTTGGCCTTGGTGTCCTTCGTCTTGGAAAGGGAGGAAAAGTCACCTATGTTTGACTGCTGGAAACTGAAAGCTTGTACCTTATATGAGGACCAATGGCTTAGCTGCGATATGCTATACAGTCACAAATCCTGCTAGTGGAGACTGTTTAATTTACACATTAAGACCATGATGTGGAGGTGCAGGCGTTGGACTGGGGTGGGCACAGTAAGAAGTCTTACAACACCAGGTTAAGCCCACCTCTTCTTTCTCCTGAGGAAGCGGGTGCGCTCCGAAAGCTAGTGATTCAAAACAAACCAGTTGGACTGGTGTATGACTTCTTGCTGTGTCTAAATTAAGACCAGGCAGACTACCAGAGATGCCCAAGTGTCCTTTCCCAAATGCAACTCTATTTTATGTCAAGGAGGAGGAAGGAATGCCAATGTCTTCATCGATTGAGGCAGATGAACGTTATTACTCAGATCAACTGTTCTCGTGGGCATTATCCGGAGGACTCCCCCTGCTCATTTTCATTTTTTGACTTGGTGCAATGATTTCAGAATTGCAGTATAGCTATTTGGATGTTTTGAGAAGTTGAAATATACAATTCTGAGCTGCATCTGCATACTGATGTATAGTTGCTAGAATAAGGTTCATAATATCAATTTTGTTTTGAGAGTCCTTTGAATTTTTCTTTAAACTTTATGGATACCATTCATACAAGTTCCCACAGTTGAATTTTTTCAGGGATAAAGCATTTGCACAAACTCCAGGAGCTTAACAAATAATTGAAACACATTTTAGAGTTGGATTCATTGCAATACCCGCTGATGCAATGGGACGGAAATGTTTGAAACAAGTGGAAAAGCACAGGGCAAGAAAGGTGTTCGGCACAATTGCATTCCTGTATCAATAATGAAAAGCATCTAAATTAAACTAACACAACAAATCCAACTATCTGTGTTTGAATCTTTTTGTATTTCTTTGCGCAGGTGCAAGAAGCTCAAGAGAAACATAGACAAATTGAAACTGAACTCGGGGAGCGATTAATGGTGCTGGAGCGAGATACCATACAACATCATGCTGTGGTTGATGGCTTGAAACAGAAGTACATGGACACCATAGAAAAACTTCAAATAGACAAAGCAAATTTAGAGGTTAGACTTTACGTTACTTTTTGAGGGTGAAATTTCATCTTCAGATATCCTTGCTCTCGTGCTCTGTTTGGCTCTTTCCTCCTCATCTGCCAATTCTGAAAAGGAATTAGTGTGCAGAAATGCAGAGCTGCAGCCTAGAGGCTGTTTTTTTCATACTCGAGGAAAGCACTCGAGCAAGACCCCTCGCAGTGTTGCATAGATGCTATCTTAAGACCTGAATTCCACAGTGGCTTGCAGTATTTTTCAGTTTAATGAACTTGTTATACTGTAGTTGCTAAGCAACTGTGGTAAATATGCATCTAAAATTTACAGCATAATTTGGGATTAAGGAAAGATATATTACATTTTAAACTTTGAAGTAGGCAAATATTACGTTTTTATTTTGTCTACTTATTGACTTCAGTTTGATTTTAAATGATATCCTTTTTTCTTAAAATACTTTTCAGGCATTTTAATAAAAAAAACCCGAAGTAAAATTATACAACGTTATAAATAATCAACACCCACTTCCCCCACTCTCCAATCATGCCCTGTGAATTACTTTAAACTGAATAAGGCTTAGCCTCGCAAACGACGAGGACACATTCACCTGCCGCAGGGCCCCCTCCCACATCCCAGCTTCCAACTTCCACTTTATGTCCCCCGCACGGGGCCCCTCCCAATCCATCAGCTCCTTGTAGTCCTCCGACACCTTCCGCTCCCCTGTCTCCCCCTTCGACAGCAGCTTGTCTTGCAACTCCCCTTGGAACGATGGCACCTCTTCGCAAAATCCCGAACCTGCAAGTACCTGAAACCATTCCCCTTGGCAGCTCATATTCTTCCTCCAGACCCTCTAATTTTGCAAAACTGCCCCCTACAAACTGGTCTGCAAATCGCTCAATCCCTGTTTGCCGTCACCCTCGAAACCTTGCATCCAGCCCCCCGGTGCAAACCTATGATTAATCACAGATCGATACCCACACAGAGGCATGCTCCTTCACTGCCCCCATACCCCCAAGATCAACACCACCACTGGGCTCACCGAGTAGCTGGCTGGCGAGAGCGGCAGAGGCACTGTTAATAATGCCCTCAAGCTCGTTCCCCTACAAGAAGCCGACTCCATTCGCCCCCGTGCCGACCCCTCCCACACTACCCATTTCCTAACCATGGCGATGTTCGCCGTCCGTAGTAATTCATTATATTTGGAAACGCCGGCCCCAGGTTCACTGTCCGTATGGAGTTTGCACATTCTCCCTGTGTCTGCATGGGTCTCGTTCCCACAACTCAAAGATGTGCAGGTAGGTGGATAAATGTTCCCCACCTTGAACGCCACCCACTTATTCACCAGCACCGTCAACCCTCCCTCGTCTTTATGTCCAGCCCCGAGTGGAACACCTGCCCTACCCATCCTTTCCTCAATCTTGTCTGGTTCCCTATCTTTAAGTGCATCTCTTGTAAAAGGCCACATCTGCCTTCAGCCTCCTCAGGTGTGTGAACACACATGACCGTTTGACCGACCCATTCAGCCCCCTCACGTGGCCTTACTGCCGATCAACCCCCCCCACACCGGAACAACAACCCCATCCCCCTTCCCTGCGTCTATCTCCTGACAAACACCCCCCCCCCCCCCCCCCCCCCCCCCCCCCCCCCCCCCCCCCCGCCCCACTGCACTTCCATTGACTAGCCTGCCCAGCTAGCATGGCAGCCCCCCCCGCCCCACCCAAAAGAAAACAAAAGGTGCACTCACTCTTGATACCCCTACCCCGCGAGTGGGACCTGCCCTCAAAACACCCCGCCACAAAACCACAGGAACATTTCAAGGAGAAAAGTTTCCAAAGAATCCTCCTCACAAACTCCTCAGTTCAATGTCCTCCTTCTCCTGCCAGTCCATTGTCCCTCAAACTCCATTGCCTCCTCTGGTGTACAAAATAATATTCTCGCTTTTGGAAAGTCACCCAGAGGCAGGCCGGATACAGCACTTTAAATTTCGCCCCCTTCTTGAAGAGGGCAGCCTTGACCTAACCCCCACTTCGCCAGTTCTGTACCCAGGTCTTGATACATCCGCAGCTCATTCCTTTCCTAGGTGCACTTCCTCAGCTACCGAAGAAGCTTCAATTTTTCCAATTAAGGGGGAATTTAGTGTGGCCAATCCACCCAGCCTGCACATCTTTGGGTTGTGGAGGTGTTAACCACGCAAACACGGGGAGAATATGCAAACTCCACACGGACAGTGACCCAGAGCCGGATTGAACCTGGGACCTCGGCGCTGTGAGGCAGCGATGCTAACCACTGCACCACCATGCTGCCCAGTTTACCGTTGTTAATAGTTGGTTACAATAATATTGGGCTTTGGGGTTATGGTGGCTTTCTGGGTTGCAGTATTGCACTGGTTCTGCTTGTTTTTTGGGGACTGGGTTATGGGGGAGGGGGTTGGGAGGAAGGGGTCTGGCAGGGGCCTCTGCATTGGCAAGCAAAGGTTGGCTAGTGAATGAGAGTGGTGGGAGAGGGGCCGCTATCATTGGAACCTGGTCAACTGCCGGTCAGAATAGTGACGTGGAACGTGAGGCGGTTAGGGGAACCGATTAAGGGATCGAGGGGTTTTACACATTTGAAGAGCTTAAAGGCTGACATGGTGATGCTGCAGGAGACCCATCTGAGGGTGAAGGATCATGTGAGGCTTAGGAAGAGTTGGGTGAGTCAGGTGTTCCACTTGGGGTACAATAGCAGGTATCAGTATCTGTGGGCAACGGGTGAGGCTTCAGATGGAGAAGGTGATGGTGGATTGGGAGACAGGTTTGTGATTGTGATAGATTGGTGGCACTAGCACGTGTATATGACCCCAAGTGGGACGATGAGGGGTTTGTGAAGATGGAGCTGGGTGCTATCCCGGGCCTGGATACCCACAAGTGATCGTAGGGAGATTAGAACATAGTGCAGGAGCCAATGGTGGACAGGTCTCCGCCGCGTTCGCTGCCCAGTTGCATGGCTCATGAGAGAGCGAGAGAGAGACGGGAGAATCATAGAATTTGCAGTGCAGAAAGAAGGAGGCCAATCGGCCCATTGAGTCAACACTGCGCACTTGGAGGAGTGAACCCGCGGATGTTCTTGCACCCGAGGGAACGGGAGTATTTGTTTTCCTCCCTGCTACATGGTGGGGAAGGTGCTATTGGCTGGGGTTTGGAGGGTCGGAGTACTCTGCAATCATGATTTTGGATCATGTTCCGCATTGGTTGGATGTGGCTTTGGAGAACTGGATAGCCCAGAGGCTGGGTTGGAGAATGGATGTGGGGTTGTAGTGGACCAGAGCTTTTGTGATGAGATCAGAAGGTGATTGAGGGGGCAGGGAATTTTGGAGGTGGATGGGAAGTATGCGGGTGACCCAGTGCCATTAATGGTGGGAATGTTTGAGGATGCGATAGGTAGGGGTGTCTTGCCGCAAAAGATGGGGCAAGCTTCGAGGGGGGGCAAGCTTCTAGGAGCATAGTGTGTCCCTATAGGCTGATGACCTGCTGCTGTATATTTGGAACTGAGCACATTGGTGGAGAGTATAATAGTGCTGCTTTAGAGATTTGGGGTGTTCTCGGTATAAATTGAATTTGGGAAAGTATATTATGGTCTCCCCGCCAGGAGTAGGAGCGGGGTGGGGGGCTGCCATTCCGCTTGGCGGCATCCCATTTTAGTAATTTGGGGTGCAGGTTGCCTGAGATTGGGGAGGGCTCCGGAAGAATAATTTCACTAGCTTGGTGGGAGGGTGAGCGTCAATTTTTCAAGGTGGGGCAATCTCCTTCTGCTGTTTGCGGGCCAAGTGCAGGAAGTTATTATTTTACTTCAATATCTACCAGTCTTTTTACCCAAATCCTCCTTCAGGGGGGTGGACAAGTTGATCTGCTTGTTCATTTGGTGGGGTGGGGTGGCGGGGAAGAGGAAGGAAGGGAGGTGGCCAGGATTAGAGGGATAGTTTTGCAGAGGGGACAGACGGGAAGAATTAGGCCTCCCAAACTTGCGGTATTATTCTTGGGCGGTGTATGTGGAGAAGGTGTGGAGCAAGGAGGGGGAGAGGGGATCTGTCGGTAAAGATGGAGGCGAGCTTATGTAGGGGGTCAGGGTTGCAGGCACTGACGACCGCGCCGCTTCCGATGGCTCCATGAAAGTACTCGGTGAGTCCAGTAGTAGTGGCTGCGTTGAAGATTTGGGGGCAGCGCTTAAAGCTGGGAGCTGGATCGGGGGAGCTGGATCGGGGAGGTGCTGACCAGGAGAGTAAATAGTTCGAGCCGGGGAGGATGGATGCGATGTTTCAGGGTTGGGACAAGAGGGGGATTAAGGAAATGAAGGATTGTTCCTTGGGGAGCGATTTGTGCGCCGAGGAGTTGGGAGAGAAGTATGGGTTGGCGCAGGAGGAAGGGTTTAGGTACATGCAGGTTCGGGACTTTGCAAGAAAGGTTTCCCCGATAGCGCCTGCCTCCTCGTTATTGGAGGCAATGCTGTCCAAGGTGGGGTTGGAGAGGGAGGTTGTTTTGATCTACGGGAAGATCCTGGAGGAGGATAGGGTGTCCATGGAGGGGATGAAGGCGATTGGGGGTGGTTGCGGGGGGGGGGGGGGGGGGATGCTGGAAGAGGGACTCTGGTGTGAGGTGCTGCAGAGGATAAATGCTTTGACTTTGTGTGAGGTTGGGGCTGATGCAGCTGAAGGTAGTGTATAGGGCGCACCTCACAAAATCAAGGATGAGCCGGCTGTTCGAGGGGGTGGAGGATGCCTGTGAGCGATGCGTGAGGGACCCTGTGAACCGTGTTCACATGTTTTGGTCCTGCCTGAAGCTGGAAAGATTTTGGAGCACCGTGTTCTGTACAATCTCAGGGGTCTTGCATGTGAACGTAGAGCCCAGTCCCTACAAATCCTATTCGGAGTGTTGGACCAGTCCGAGTTGCAGGTAGGAGCGGAGGCAGATGTCTTGGCCTTCGCCTCACTGATTGTTCGTTTGGGGGGGGGGGGGGGGGGGGGGGGGAAGGGAAGAGAAGAGAGGGAGGGGGGGGGAAGAGAGGGAGGGGGGGGGGGGGAGAGAGAGGGAGAGGGGGGGGGGAGAGAGGGAGAGGGGGGGGGAAGAGAGGGAGGGGGGGGGGGAGAGAGGGAGGGGGGGGGAGAAGAGAGGGAGGGGGGGGAGAAGAGAGGGAGGGGGGGAGAAGAGAGGGAGGGGGGGGGGAGAAGAGAGGGAGGGGGGGGAGAAGAGAGGGAGGGGGGGGGAAGAGAGGGAGGGGGGGGGAAGAGAGGGAGGGGGGGGGAGAAGAGAGGGAGGGGGGGAGAAGAGAGGGAGGGGGGGGAGAAGAGAGGGAGGGGGGGGGAGAAGAGAGGGAGGGGGGGGAAGAGGAGAGGGAGGGGGGGGGGAAAGAGAGGGAGGGGGGGGGAAGAGAGTGAGAGGGGGGGGGGAGGAGAGCGAGAGGGGGGGGAAGAGAGCGAGAGGGAGGGAGAGGGGGGGAAGAGAGAGCGAGAGGGAGGGGGGGGGAAGAGAGCGAGAGGGAGGGGGGGGGGAAGAGAGCGAGAGGGAGGGAGGGGGGGAAGAGAGCGAGAGGGAGGGGGGGAAGAGAGTGGGGGGGGGGGGGGGTGGGGGGGTTGGTCAGCTTCTCCACCCTGTGCCTCGGCGTGGCGAGGGGACCTGCTGGAGTTTTTGACCCTGAAGAAGATGAAGTTCGGGCTGAGGGGATGAAAATGGGGTTCTACAATTGGGACTTGTTCTTCATGCCTTTTCATGAGTTAGTTACCTTTGATTGTTTGGGGGGGGTGGGGGGGGTTGTTTGTTTTGGGCTTGGTTTTGTATTGCTGGAGTTGATTTTTTTTGTATGGTGAAAATCTGACCAATAATACTTTATCAAAAAAAACGCTTGATCAAAGAGGTGGATTTTAAGGGGAAGTAATGTTCTTGGAGATGCACAGGAGGTTCAAGCGTGGCATCCAAATTGTGGGGCTCGGGCAACTAAATACATGGACAGACGCATCTGCGATAGGTAGATGGTGAGGATAAGGTCAAGTCGGATTTCCCCTCTTGCTTCTCTCTCCACCTAGTCTGTCCACTCACTGTCTTTTAGGGCTCAGTAGTGGTGTTACCAAGCCACTCTTGGGAGTGGAATTTTACAGCCCCACTCCCACTGAAGTCAGTGGACTCTTGAATTGGCTCGCTGCACTTTTACAGTCGTGTCCCTACCGTGGTGAGGCCATAAATTCAGCCCTTGGAGATGGACACAAGAGTATCTTCTATGTTCTGTATTCTTGGCATCCTTTGTGCTCCTTCCAGTTGTTATTCAACATGGAGTAATGATCCATCAGCTATGCGGAGGGACGTGGCAGCTGGTAACCAACAGGAAATGTCCTTGTTCATGTTTGATCTGATGCCGTGAGACATCGTGGGGTCCAGAGTCAATATTATGAACTCTAAGGCAGCCCCCTCACCACTGTGCTGCCACCTCCGCTGGGTCTGTCCTGCTGGTGGGGTGGGGTAGGGTTGGTAATGGTGATGTTTGGGAGATGGTCATAGTTATGGAATCATTCCTTGCAGACAATGCCAGGCCATTGCTTGACTCGTCTGTGCGGCAGCTCTCCCAAGTCCCAACATGTTAGTAAGGATGAGTTTGCAGAGTCAACTGGGCTGGTTTTGCAGTTGTCGATTGCTGCGTGATCCATATGATTTCATTCCTTTTAGACTTTGTAGTAGTTTCATTAAACTGAGTGGCTTGCTAGGCCATTTCAGAGGGCATTTAGAAGTCAACCACATTGCTGTGGGTCTGGAGTCACATGTAGACCAGACCAAGTGAGGATGGTAGAATTCCTTCCCTAAAGGACACAAGTGAACCGCAATCCACAATGGTTTTACCACTATTACCAAATTAGCTTTTTAAAAAAAAATAAATCCAGATTTATTAGTTGAATTTAAATTCCACGAGCTGCAGTGGTGGAATTTTAATCCGTATCCCCAAAGCATTACTCTGGATCTCTGGATTATTAGTCAGGTGATATTGCCACAACACCACTGCCTGTCCCAAAGTGCACGCGAAGGAACAGAAATAATTCCTAGAAACTAATTTGGTTATGATGATTTAGATAAGAGTGGAAAGAAGCGAGGGCAGTCCCACTAACTTAAATTAAGCTTTTAATGAGGTTTCTATGGTACTGTCAAAGCTTGGAGTGAGGACCATGAACAAAAATTGACAGTAACAAGATATCATTTGCAACAAGTTATTAGCATGACTGGTGAAGTCCTGATTGGAGATCAATTTTGGGATTGGCTGAAAAGAAGGCATGTGTTTGGGAGGTGACAAATCTGGTCAAGGACTTTGGATAGGAACATGTGGCTGGAGATAGAGCAGAGGTTCGCAGGTCCAGAGGACTCCAGGCTCACTTACAGGTGTTAGATATTACCCAAGGCAAGGGGGTCATTTAGAAAGGCAACAAGCACATTTGACGACTGTAATTACATGCACAGCAGGAATTTTTAGAATAAATTTGGCTATGAAAGGATTCATAAACCTATTGAAAATATGGAATATTTTCCACAGGTGAAATCGCACTCATTGGAAAGAGAAGCAAAAGAATGTAGACTTCGGACTGAAGAATGGTGAGACAGAGTTGTGGCTTGTGCTGTATTGCTTTGCTTGTTATTGCTGAAAGTTTTGCAGCATTGCACATGTTGTGAAACATTTCAAATTAATCTCTTTTAATACAGCCAGCAGCAGCTAAAGAATATCCACACAGACTTGGGTAGTCGATTAGACCAGTCAACAAGTATTATTCAAGAAAAAGTACCTTTCAATGATACAAGTGAGTATGACTTTCTGTGCAATTTAACAGTCTTGGTTCAATAAACCTACTAATATCAAATTGCGATAGATCAGGAGCGTGGGGCTGAAGTGCAAAGAAAACTGCAACAAAAGGTTTTTAAAATAACTGAAAAGTGGGTGCAGTCTAAAACAATCTATATAGGCATGGTTCACGGATTCCAGCAGGTTGCAAAAAAGATAAACAATTGGACGTCAATCAATGCCACACTCGTGTATTGCAATGCTGACTAAACTGGTATAATAGGGACTTCTGGTGGCGTGGGCGAGCAGGGTGGCCGCAGCAATAAGAGCTCCCGCTGGTGGCCGCGATTCACGGCGATTTCGGGGAAATACCCGAGTCTTCACGCACCCCCTGACTATCGTCGGCCTTTGGGGCCGTCACGAGCAGCCAGCGGGGCCGGTTTAAAAACCGGCGAAGAACCCTGCGCGAGTGTCGGGCGGCGGTGGTTGAGGCGCTAGGCCCGGGGCGGCGTCGAGGTCAGAGCAGCGGGGGCGGAGCTACGAGGCTGCCGAGGTGGCAGGCCCGAGGCCAGGGTATCATGTAGGGAGGGTGCTCCACGTCGGATGGCTCCCACCTAGGAGGAAGAAAGAAGGCTGAAGCCTGGTCCCGGGGGAGCTCTGGGTGAATGCAGAGGAGAAAGAAAGAAGGTTTAAGGAAGTTTGGTAAAAAAAATTTTCTCTCCCCCTTTTTAAAAAAAAAAAGATAAGTCAGATTGATGAAGGACAGGAGGGTGAAGGGGGAGAGAGGAGAAAAGAAAGAAGATAAAAAAACAATAAGCCGCTAAAGGATGCGAAGAGCAGCGTCGAAGAAAGGAGAAAACGCGGGTTCGCCGCTGAAGGAGAAGACTATCAAAAGTGTTGACAGGATGGCAGAAGCCAAACTGCAAGGTGGGGCCGCACTACATACGGTGGAGAAGTTGACCACGAGGTGATGGCGGTGGAGCTGGAAAAACAGTTTGTGAGGTACATGGAGCCCTTGAGGAAAGAGACGGCGGTCGTGTTGAGGTCATTGGTGGAGGAGGCAATCAGCCCGATGAGGGTGGAGGTGGCAAAGGCATCAGCCGAGGTGAGAGAGCAGGGCGAGAAGATGAAGGAGGTGGAGGAGGCCGTGTCACGCGCAGCGACCAGGTCACCTCGATGGGGGATGAGATGCGGAGGGTGGTGGAGGTTAACAGAGGACTCCGAGCAAAGCTGGAAGATTTGGAAAACCGCTCAAGGCGGCACAATATGAGAATTGTGGGTTTGCCCAAAGGGACAGAGGGCTCAAGGCCAACGCAATACTTCGCTAAGAAATTGGTGGAGCTGATGGGGGAGGGTGAGAGCCCCACCCTGTACGAGCTAGACCGAGCTCATCAATCATTAAGGCCAAAGCCCAAAGCGAACGAGCCGCCAAGGTCAGTAATTATCTGCTTCCATAAGTTTTGCATGAAGGAGAAGGTATTAAGCTAGGCGAAGCAGAAGCGTGAGGTGCTGTGGGATGGTACTGCGGTTCGGATCTACCAGGACTTGAGGGTGGAGTTGGCAAAAAGACGAGCGGCGTTTGGGCGCGTGAAGGCGGCTTTGTACAAGGGGGTGCGATTTTGGTGTGGTGTACCCGCCGAAATTGAGAGTAACATATAACGCCAAAGACTTTTATTTTGAGACAGCGGAGGCGGCTGAGGCGTTCGTGAGGGCAGAAGGCTTGGGACAGACGTGAAGAGCGGAACTGGAAGAGAGACTATGGACTGTGTTTGAGCGGCTGGAAAATGTATAAATGTTACAACTTTCTTTTTGCTGATTTGTATTGCAATTTACTTCTCTTTGCATTGTTACAGAGTTCAAGTTAATGGCGTTCTGTGTTGCGACGGTTATATGTTATGTTAGTGAATTGTAGGGGTTGGATTGTTGGGTTTGTTTTGGTGTTCATTTCCCTGGGACTGGGTGGAAGGGGGTGAGAGGTCTTGGTGGGGGGAGCCCACCCGCGCTAGCTATCTAAAGTCACTTAGTGAACGGGGGTGGGCTGCGGACGTTGGAGCCTGGATAACAGGCTTCAATGGGCCTACGAGGCGAGCGAGAGCGGGGGAAGGGATGGATGGTGGGGGATGTTTTTGTAGGGGGGGTTCTTGGGAGAGGGGGAAGGGGTTAGATGTTAACAATGGACAGGGGCGGGTCAGGGCCCGGTGGTATGGTGATGGTGGATAAGAAGGGTGGGAGGGTGAGAGACCCCCAGTTAGGATAGTCATGTGGAACGTGAGAAGGTTAGGAGGTCCGCTCAAGAGGTCAAGGGTGCTTGCGCATCTTAAAAGTTTGAAAGCCGATGTAGCAATGCTGCAGGAGACTCACTTGAGGGTGAAGGACCAGGTGAGACTTAAAAAGGGCTGGGTTAGTCAGGTGTTTCACTCTGGATTTGATGGAAGGCTCGAGGGGTAGAGGTAATGGTCAGCAAAATAATACGCTTCCAGATGGAGAAGGTGGTGGCAGATCAGGGGGGTAGATATGTGATTGTGACAGGGGCATTGGAGGGGAGGTTAGTGGCGCTGTTAAGTGTATACGGTCCCAATTGGGACAATGTGGGATTCGCGAGGAAGATGTTTGGGGCTATTCCTGACTTGGACACGCAGGAGCTGATTTGGGGGGGGGGGGGGGGAACTGGGACTTGGTGCAGGAGCCAAGGTTGGACAGATCACGGCCGCGCTCGCTGGTCCCATCGGGGGGGGCGAAGGCGCTGGCTGGGCTAATGGTGGAAATGGGAGGGGTGGACCCTTGGAGGTTCCTGCACCCAAGGGAATGGGAGTACTCTTTTTTTTTTTTTTTTCTCAGCGGTCCATAAGGTATACGCGCGGATCGACGTTTTTGTGGTTGGGAAGGCTTTGCTGGCTGGAGTCAAGGGGTCGGAATACTCTGCAATTGCAGTGTCAGATCACGCTCCACATTGGGTGGATATGGTGCTGGAGAAAGGGGTAGCGCAGAGACCGGGGTGGAAACTGGATGTGGGGCTTTTGGGCAACCAAGTGTTCTGTGAGAAAATTGAAAAGGTAATTAAGGAATATGTAGGTTTCAATTGTACGGGTGACGTGTCGAAGGCAGTCGTCTGGGAGGCTCTAAAGGCGGTGGTGAGGGGTGAGGTGATTTTGTTTAAGGCCAGGGTGGACAAAGAGGAGAAGTTGCAGTGGCAGATGGTAATAGATGAGATGTTGGAGGTAGATAGGAGGTATGCAGAGAATGGGGACCCGGCAAAGCTGGAAAAGAGGAAGGAACTACAGGCGAGCTTCGACCGACTGTCCACCAGGAAGGTGGTGCGCCAACTGAGACGAGCAAGGGGTGCAGTTTATGAACATGGAGATAAGTATGTCAGCAGGTCTGCTCCGGAGGGAGGCAGCGGCAAGGGAAATTCTTCAGGTGAGGGATAGGGCAGGGAAGTTGGTGGTGGCTCCAGTGCTGATTAACAAGGTTTTTGAGGAGTTTTATGGGAGGTTGTACAAGTTAGCCACCCGGGGGAGACCGTGAGTTGCAGGAATTTCTAGATGGGTTGGAGTACCCAAGGCTCGGGGAGGGGGACAGGGCTACTTTAGAAGGAGCGATAGTGGAGCAGGAGATAAAGGATGCGATTGGGAGGATGCAGTCAGGGAAGGTGGCAGGGCCGGGTGGGTTTCCGGTGGAATATTATCAAAAATTCAAGGATAGGTTGGCACCCCTGATGGTGGGGATGTTTGAGGAGGCGATAGGGAAGGGGGTGTTGCCGCACATTTTGGGGCAGGCATCGATTTCACTGTTGCTTAAAAAAAGATAAGGATCCGACGGAGTGTGGGTCGTATCGGCCCATATCACCTCTGAATGTGGACGCAAAAGTGTTGGCGAAGGTACTGGCGGTAGGCCGGAGGAGTGCTTCCCGAAGGTGATAGGGGAGGATCAGATGGGGTTCGTGGAAGGGAGGCAGCTGTTTTCGAACATTAGGAGGGTTTTGAACATCATTATGGCACCGGCGGAAGGGAAGGAAACAGAGGTAGTTGTGGCATTGGGCACCGAGAAGGCGTTTGATCGGGTAGAATGGGGGTACCTGATGGCAGTGCTGGAGCGGTTTGGGATTGGACCAAGGTTTGTGAACTGGGTAAAGCTATTATCTAAGGAGCCGAAGACGAGTGTCCGCACAAATAATATCAGTTCGAGATACTTTTCTCTCCACCGTGGGACGAGACCGGGATGTCCTATGTCCCCCCCCTGCTGTTTGCACTTGCGATTGAGCCGTTGGCCATCGCATTGAGAAGTTCGGGAGCATGGAAAGGAATAGTGCGGGGGGGGGGGATAGAGCATAGGGTGTCCTTATATGCCGACGACTTGCTGCTGTATGTGTCGGAACCGAGTGCGTCGATAGGAGGAATATTGGAGCTATTGCGGGTATTTGGGTCTTTCTTGGGGTACAAGCTGAACCTGGACAAGAGTGAGTATTTTGTGGTATCTCGGCCAGGGGTGGGGGGGCTGCCATTCCGTAGGGCAGGGACTTATTTTAGGTATCTGGGGGTGCAGGTTGCCCGGGAGTGGGGGAGACTTCGCAGGTACAACATCACTTGTTTGGTGGGAAGAGTGAAAGCCGATCTGGCAAGGTGGGACGGCCTTCCTCTCACTGGTGGGTCGGGTACAGGCGGTTAAAATGAATGTGTTGCCACGATTCCTGTTCATTTTTCAATGCCTACCGATTTTTCTGCCAAAGTCTTTTTTCAGGGAGATTGAGGGAAGGATTACCTCATTCATATGGGGAGGGAAGGTGGCCAGAGTGAGAGAGGTGCTGCTACAGAGGGGAAGGCAGGCAGGGGGGTTGGGTCTCCCGAACCTGTTGTACTACTACTGGGCGGTGAATGTGGAGAAGGTGCGGAGCTGGGTCAGAGGGGTTGATTCTCAGTGGGGCAGAATGGAGGAGAGTTTGTGCAGGGGGTCGGGGCTGAAGGCACTAGCAACAGCGCCGCTCCCGATAGCTCTGGGGAAATATTCAGGGAGTCTGGTAATAACAGCTTCATTGAAAATCTGGAGGCAGTTTCGCCAACACTTCGGGTTGGGGGTAGGGTCAAGGAAAATGCCGATTCGGGGGAACCGCAGATTTGAGCCAGGGAGGTGGGATGGAAGTTTTCGGAAATGGGAAGAGAGGGGGATTAAGACGCTAAAAGATTTGTTTCTTCAGTGTCGGTTTGCAGGATTGAGGGAGCTGGAAGCGAAGTATGGGCTAGAGCAGGGAGAAGTGTTTAGGTACATGCAGGTTCGGGGTTTTGCCAGGAAGGAGATACAGAGCTTCCCAGAGGAACCGGCCTCCACATTGCTGGAGGAGGTGTTGGCGACAAGGGGACTGGAGAAGGGGCAGTGTCAACGGTGTACGGAGCTATTTTGAAAGAGGATAAGGCACCACTGGAAGGGATCAAAGCAAAGTGGGAGGAAGAGCTGGGAGAGGTTATAGAGGAGGGGGTGAGTTGCTCTGGAGAGTGAATGCCTCCACCTCGTGTGCGAGGTTGGGGCTGATACAGCTGAAGGTGGTATATAGAGCGCACCTCACGAGGCTGAGGATGAGCCGATTTTTTGAAGGAGTAGAGGATGTGTGTGAGCGTTGCGGGGGAGGGCCTGCTAATCACGTTCATATGTTTTGGTCCTGTCCAAAGCTAGGGGAGTACTGGAAGGAGGTGTTTAGGGTAATTTCCAAGGTGGTGCGTGTGAAACTGGACCCGGGTCCCCGGGAGGCCATATTCGGGGTGTCGGACCAGCCAGGGTTGGAAACTGGTGCGGAGGCAGATGTCATAGCCTTCGTCTCGTTGATCGCCTGAAGGCGGATCCTGCTGGGATGGAGAGCAGCCTCTCCACCCAGTGCCCTGGCTTGGCGGGGGACCTGTTGGAATACTTGACCCTTGAGAAGGTTAAGTTCGAACTGAGGGGAAGTTCGGAGGAGTTCTACATGTCATGGGCACTATTTATTATGCACTTTCAAGAACTGGATAACATCAAACATTAGGGGGGGGGGGGGGGGGGGCTGGCTGTGTGGATTAAGGGTGACGATGGTGATTCCTTTTTGTCATTTGTTGATGTAAACATGCGGGCTGATGTTTAGGGGTTGGTGGGTAGGTGGGATCATTGTTATTATGGGGACTGACATATCTTGCTGATTATTGTTTATTGTTGATGGGTGTAAATGCGGGAGAAAATGTGAAAAAGGAGGAGAATAAAAATATTTTAAAACAAAAATATATCTCAAATTGCTTAGGAAAGCCGGTGTAGTTGGAGCCTTATAAATCATATCATATAATTTGCTTCAACAAGCAAATGGCTGTGAATTCTCCGCTGGTTGTGTTAATTGAATTAGTAGTGTTGTGAAGCCATCAGATCTCAAAAGGGAAAATTGTTCTCAATCACTTGTTTTTGAATATTAAATTCTTTGACCGATTATTAAAGACCACATTGGTCAAATTTTGACCTTATCCTGACCTGGAAACACACATAATGGGACGTATATTTAAAAAAAATGTTAAAAAAAATTTTTTTGAATTGCTTTTATGCCTGGCTGTTCCCATTACTGCCCCCCAAGCTGATTCCCCAGCAAAATTGTCCAAAGATGAACAAAGACAAAATGTCCCAGGTGAGCAGCCCTGGGTGTAGCCCATCTCGTGTAGCACAAGCTAAAGATGAACCCTCATTCCAATAACCACTTCGAAGTTTTGAACTTGAAAACACATTTCCAAGTAGATAGATCACAATATGGTTTATCAATCCATGAGTAAATAAATATGCACAAGAACTCCGTATTTTAGAGAAATGATAGAATGGCAAAAGTGTGCTTCGTTTCTTTTTTTGATGCCTGGAATTATAAAATGCTAACTTTTGGATCACTTTCCCCACCAAAGTTAACCTCATGCAGAACAGTTAAATAAATCTCTTTGGAATATGTAAAATAATGTTAAGCATCACTTCCCCACTCTGATCCAGTTTCCCTCTATTTCTCCTTTTCTGAAGCTAGAGACACATGAGTAATATAGTTCTCTGGGTATGGCACTCTGGCAACTCATTTGAGTGACCATCTAAATTATGTGCTACTCATCTCCATTGATTTCATAGCTGAATATAGTCATGCCCTTGCCTGATGTCCATATATTTACACAATATCAGCAGGGATCAAAGTGACCCTGACCCTAGTATTTTTAGTAGGGTTTACTAGGTCAGGATCGTGAACAGGAGCTTGATTTACCTTTTATTTTTCCTAACTAAAGGTACTGAAACCAATTGTGCCTTTTCTTGTCCTGCAACTGAAATTAGATAATTTAGTACAGACAAGGGAATCAAATTTTGGGACGATCGTGATCTGTATGGCTTAGCCCTCGGGGCTGGTTTAGCACACTGGGTTAAATCGCTGGCTTTTAAAGCAGACCAAGGCAGGCCAGCAGCACCGTTCAATTCCCGTACCAGCCTCCCCAAACAGGCGCCGGAATGAGGCGACTAGGGGCTTTTCACAGTAACTTCATTGAAGCCTACTCGTGACAATAAGCGATTTTCATTTCATTTCATTTCAATGATTTATGAAGCGATTATCAAATCCAGATGCTTTTCCAAATAAATGTTCCAACATGTTCATTATCTGAAGGGATGACAGCTGAGTAAGAATTTTGCTTTGGCTTGTATCTGCAAAAGCCCCCTCCATGCATTTCTAAAATACTGCAATGTTGTCTTTTCATGTTGGACATACTTTATGGTTATTGCATGATGACCAAACTTGCAAGGTTATCTGATTTTGAGTAGTATTATGTTGAATATGTTTACTGATCAAAGTGAAATCCTCACGTAAACATTTGCACTTGTAAGAAAGTCTGCGGTGAGATGTTGAGAGCCCTTATATTGGTTGGAATCCAGTAGTTTGTTTATTGAATGAGTTGAGTGGCTGGACCAGGATTATTAAATGGGAAAAGAACCTTAAGTCAGCAAAACTTCAGAAGAGTCTTAGAAATAAAACTGGAAATATACAGTATATGAAACCAAGTTCTGGGCAGTGTTGTGTGTTGGGCCCTCTATCAGAAGCATACTGGCTGACCTGTTATTTTTCCACTATTTTGTTTTCCTTTCCAATTCATGGCTTCTAGTGCAGGAGATGATTGGTTAGTGCAAGATAAAATCACAGCATAAATTATAGAGAAATGTTGCCTGTAAATAAGAAATGAGGCACCTAATATTTGGAGAATATCAGGCGGCATGGTGATGCAGTGGTTAGCACTGTTGCCTCACAGCGCCGAGAACCCGGCTTCGATCCCGGCGTGAGTCACTGTCCTTGTGGAGTCTGCACATTCTCTCCCTGCAGGCTAGGTGGATTGGCCGCGCTAAATTGCCCCTTAATTGGAAAAAAAAGTATTGGGTACTCTTTATATTTAAAAAAAAAAAAAAAATATTCATATTCTATATTGCCTTTTAATAGCGCCAGTTTGGTGTGGCTTTCTAGGTACTTGATTAGTGTTTTTTAAAGACAAATTGCAACTATATGTACATTGTCACCCAATGCTAGTGATACCTGAAGTAATACATATAAAATGAAACCTTGTTTACTGTTGTGAAGCTCAAGAAAGCATTTGGTGGGCTAATTAGATTTTGCTGATGTTTATTTTCCTACAATGCCAGCAGCGCGGGTTCAATTCCAATACCGGACAGGCACCGGAATGTGGCAACTAGGGGCTTTTCACAGTAACTTCATTGAAGCCTACTTGTGACAATAAGCTATTATTATTATTTTGTGTCCCATACAGTGCATAGACCTGTTGCTAGCTATGAGAAGTTTTCAAGTTTATCACTTGGACAGCCACAAACGCAGATGGAAATTTAGAGTGCACCTTCTGTTTTCAATGTGTATTTTAAAGTTTAAAACTTAATTGTTTAATATTTCATTCCTATATAGGGTTTGCAGAATACAATACATTGGATGTACCTGTACATGACAGGAGGCATCAGGTGAGTAACCCAGAAATGGATTGTTGAAAATCTTTGATATATATGTTAAGCTTCGGAAAGCTGTTAGAGCTGTATTTATGTGTGTATTGAGAATATACAAATTTTACAAGTGCTGTATTATTTAAAAGTTTTGGAGTGTGAAATGCTGTAAGCAACTTGGTCTACAGCTGATTCAATTGTATGTTTGATGCAATTATGAATTCAGACTGAATCATTTTGGTGGAGTTGAACAATTTGTGAAATTACCCTTTTTGCAAACTGAACCTTCAAGCATATATTTTTTTAAAAATTAGAGTACCCAATTACTTTTTTTCCAATTAAGGGGCAATTTAGTGTGGCCAATCCACCTAACCTGCACATCTTTGGGTTGTGGGGGTGAAACACACGCAGACACGGGGAGAATGTGCAAACTCCACACAGGCAGTGACCCAGGATCGAACCCGGGTCCTCAGCGCCGTAGGCAGCAATGCGCCACCGTGCTGCCCAACCATATATTTTTTCAAGTGAATTTTAATTGTTCTGAAACAATTTTCTGATTGTACTTGCTGCTGCTCCTCACCCCTTTGGCTAATCAAGGCTGTTGATAATTGAGTAATTATTATTTTGGGGATCCAGGTTGCGGCTGTGCTTCATCTGTTTGCATTCCTAACCACAAATCTTTTTTCTTTAATAATTATTGAGAATAACAAAATTCATGCCTCCATATTCCATTTTTGAACCACAAACTGAATTCTGGAACTGGTTTTTAACTCGGTGACAGAATAGGTAATTACGAATGTCACGGTCCAACAAGTTCCCTCTTATTCTTTGTGTGAAATGTTGCTTTAAATGTGTGCTGATAACTTACAGCTGACGTAGCAATATGGTGGACGAGGACCAGTTCCTCAACGCCCAATCAATGTGGCTTTAAACATCTGTTTCCTCCGTAACTTAGCCAGCAAAACAAATGCTTTATTGGAGACAGATAAACAATGCAGCAGCCAGGCACCTAAAGATAAGGCCTACCATGATAGTGTGTTCAAAGCTCGAGGAAAAATAACTGCACTAATTACATAAATGAGATGAAACCGAAATTAAAGAAGACAGACCATAGTAATTGAGTTATTCTTTTAAAGAGCCAACCTGATATCCGCATCCCCAGAATTCTGACCCATTCATATACTGTTATAACTTGATCGTCTGAAGATGGAAGACTTGCCATATGATGCACTGCCAAATTGATGACCCAGTAAATTGATGACCGTAAACGATGAAGTGGAGGAGCACCCCAGTGACTGCGATTAAAAATACCTTCTTGCCTTATTTGCAGGCTACAGCAGGAACCACCTGTGGTGAGGCCTAGGAGTGAGGCGTGTTTCAAGTGAGGCCATGCTCCCTTTGATTTCAGAGCCTGACTAGAAACCCCATAAGGTCTGCCTCCAGCTCCGTCCTTCCAAATGTTTTCTTTAATGTACTTAACTCCAGCTGTTCTGACATATACCCCTCCCATCCGTGACAGCCCAGCACTCTTCTCCAACATCAGCAGTCATGTCTACGTTTATAAAAAAAAATAAAAAAATTTAGAGTACCCAATTCATTTTTTCCAATTGAGGGGCAATTTAGCGTGGCCAATCCACCTATCCTGCACATCTTTGGGTTGTGGGGGCAAAACCCACGCAAACAGGTGGAGAATGTGCAAACTCCACACGGACAGTGGGCCTGGTTCGAACCCGGGTGTTGGTGGAAGACACCAGTGGGAAGCCAGAACTCCAGGAGAACCAGGGGCAGAGGTGAGTGTAGTGACCATTACTAAGCAGAAGGTTCTGGGGAAACTGAAAGGTCTGAAGGTAGATAAATCGCCTGGACCAGATGGACTACACCGCATAGTTCTAAAAGAGATTGCTGAGGAGTTTGTGGAGGCATTGGTGGTGATCTTTCAGGAATCACTGGAGGCAGGAAGGGTCCCAGAGGACTGGAAAGTGGCTAATGTAACACCACTGTTTAAGACTGGAGGGAGGCAGAAGACGGGAAATTATAGGCCGGTTAACCTGACTTCGGTCATTGGTAAGATTTTAGAGTCCATTATTAAAGATGAGATTGTGGAGTACTTGGAAGTGCATGATAAAATAGGACTGAGTCAGTACGGCTTCTTCAAGGGGAGGTCATGTCGGACAAATCTGTCAGAGTTCGTTAAGGAAGTTAGACAAAGGAGAATCAGTGGACATGATTTATTTAGATTTTCAGAAGGCCTTTGACAATGTGCCACATAGTAGACTGTTAAGTAAGTCAAGAGACCATGGTGTTCAGGGTAAGATCTTAGCATGGATAGTGGATTGGCTGACTGGCAGAAGGCAGAGAATGGGGATAACGGGGTCTTTTTCAGGATGGCAGCCGGTGGTGTACCTCGGGGGTGGTGCTGGGACCACAACCTTTCACAATATACATTAATGATCTGGAGGAAGAAACAAAGGCACTGTTGCTAAGTTTGCAGGTGATACAAAGATCTGTAGAGGGGCAGGTAGTGTTGAGGAAGCAAGCAGGCTTCAGTAGGACTTGGACAGGCTAGGAGAGTGGGAAAAGAAGTGGCAGATGGAATACAATGTGGAAAAGTGTGAGGTTATGCACTTTGGAAGGAGAAATGGAGGCATAGACTATTTTCTAAATGGGAAGATGCTTAGGAAATCAGAAGCACAAAGGTACTTGGGAGTCCTTGTTCACGATTCTCTTAAGGTTAACGTGCAGGTTCAGTCAGCAGTTCGGAAGGCAAATTCAATGTCGAGAGGGCTAGAATACAAGACCAGGGATGTACTTCTGAGGCTATATAAGGCTCTGGTCAGACCCCATTTGGAGTATTGTGAGCAGTTTTGGGCCCCATATCTAAGGAAGGATGTGCTGGCCTTGGAAAGGGTCCAGAGGAAGTTCACAAGAATGATCCCTGGAATGAAGAACTTGTCGTATGAGGAACAGTTGAGGATTCTGGGTCTGTACTCGTTGGAGTTTAGAAGGATGAGGGGGGATCTTATTGAAACTTACAAGAAGCCTGGATAGAGTGGACGTGGAGAGAATGTTTCCACTTGTAGGAAAAACTAGAAGCAGAGGACACAATCTCAGCCTAAAGGGACGATCCTTTAAAACAGAGATGAGGAGGAATTTCTTCAGCCAGAGGGTGGCGAATCTGAGGAAGTCTTTGCCGCAGAAGGTTATGGAGGCCAATTCACTGAGTGTCTTTAAAACAGTGATAGATAGGTTTTTGATCAATAAGGGGATCAGGGGTTATGGAGAGAAGGCAGGAGAATGGGGATGAGAAAAATATCAGCCATGATTGAATGGCGGATCAGACTTGATGGGCCAGGTGGCCTAATTCTGCTCCTGTGTCTTATGGTCCTATGGTCCCAGGTGCTGTGAGGCAGCAGTGCTAATCATTGTGCCACCATGCCGCCAACCTGAAATAAATCTGGGCAATCACCAGGTTTTCACACTGACAGGCCTCAGCAGGACCATCCTCATGAGCTACCGCAGTACCCTTTCTGGAGTTCCACAACTTGCAGATTCGAACGCTACCTGGAAATAGCAGTTCCATTATAGACCTTGATAACATCTTGACATTTGTCGACGAACGGTTGCCACCTCCGGGTGAACCCCAACAGTGAACCTCAAGGCGAACTTAATTTTCTCCATACAGAGAAAACTAGCCATGTCCGATAGCCAGGTCTCTGACTTCGGGAGCTTTGGATCCCTCCATGCCAATACTATACGTCTCCGCGCTACCAGGGAAGCAAAAGTCAGAACATCTTCCTCTTTCTCCTCCTGGATTCCCAGATCTTCCGACAACCCGAAAATCTCCACCTCTGGACCCAGCGCCACCCTTGTTTTTAAAACCTTGGACATGACGTCCGCAGACCCCTGCCAAAATCCCTGAAGCTTTGGACATATCCAAAAAATGTGGACATGGTTCGCTGGTCCTCCCGCATATTTTGTGCACCTGCCCTCCACCCCAAAGAATCTGCTCATCCGGGCCACTGTCATGTGCACAACCTTAAATTGTATCAGGCTGAGCCTGGCACATTGTCTGCCCATAAACCATCCTCTATCTCACCTCCCAGCTCCTCCTCCCACTTGCGCTTCAGCTCGTCTGCCTGTGTCTCCTCCAACCCCATAAGCTCCTTGTAGATGTCCGAGACGCTCCCCTACCCACCCTCTGGAAATTACCCTGTCCCGAATCCCCCTCAGCGGTAGAAGCGGGAAGGTTGCTCCCTGTTTACGAAGGAAGTCCCACACCTGCAAGTATCTGAATTTGTTCCCCCTCGCCAGCCCAAACTTTTCCTCCAGCACCCTCATACTCGGAAAGCTCCCCTCTATGAATACATCCCCCATCCTCTCAATCCCCGCTCTCCGCCATACCCTGAACCCCCCCATCCATACTCCCCGGGGCAAACCGGTGGTTATAACAAATTGGGGCCCAGACAGATTCTCCTACTGCTCCCACATGCCGCCTCCACTGACCCCAAACTCTCAGGGCCGCCACCACCACGGGGCTGGTGGAGTACCATGCCGGCGGGAGCGGCAGAGGCGCAGTTACCAACGCCCCCAGACTGGTGGCCTTGCAAGAAGCTGCTTCCATACGCACCCACGCCGATCCCTCCCCCACCACCCACTTCCTGATCATGGCTATGTGTTAGTCGCCCAGTCATAATTGCTAAAATTTGACAAGGCCAGTCCGCCCTCTCCCCGGCTCCGCGCAAGCATTACCTTCCTTACCCGCGGGGTCTTGCCCGCCCAGACGAAGCCCGTGATCACCTTGTTGACCCGCTTAAAAAAGGCCGCGGAATAAAAATGGGGAGGCATTGAAATACAAATAGGAACCTTGGGAGGACCGTCATTTTCACCGTTTGTACCCTCCCGGCCAGCGACAACGGGAACGCGTCCCATCTCCAGAAATCGTCCTTCATTTGGTGCACTAGCCGGACCAGATTCAATTTATGCAGCCGGTCCCATTCCTGCGCCACTTGGATGCCCAGGTACCTAAAACTACCCCCTACTAATCTAAACGGCAGCTCCCCCAGTCGCCCCCCCTGTCACCTCGCCTGGCCCACAAACATCTCACTCGTCTCCATGTTTAGCTTCTCCCCCGAAAACCGGCCGAATTCCCCGAAAATCTTCATGATTTCCTCCATCCCCTCTACTGGGTCCGAAACGTACAGAAGCGAACCCTGTGCTCCATCCCCCCCACCCCGGACCAGTCCCCTCCAGCCCCTTGAAGCTCTCAGAGCGATTGCCAACGGCTCTATAGCCAGCGCAAACAACAGTGGGGTGAGGGGGCATCTCTGTCTCGTCCCCCCGGTGTAGCCTGAAGTTGTCCTGTTCGTTCGCACACTTGCCACCGGAGCCTGATACAGTAGCCTGACCCAATCAATAAAGCCCCGCCCAAATCTGAACCGTCCCAGTATCTCCCGCAGATCGTCCCATTCTACCCGATCAAAATTCTACCCGATCAAAAGCCTTTGCTGCATCCATTGCAATCACTACCTCAACCTCCCTATCTTCCGGGGGCATCATGATCACATTTAACAGCCTTCTTACATTGGCCATCAACTGCCTACCCTAACAATCCACATTTTTCAAGATATTTTACAATGAGATTCAGGAGGTTTGCCCAACCCACTTGTGCAGCCACACTGTTTATAAACTGGCAACTACAGACATTGCATCCACGTTGTTTATTAAAACATAGAAATAGGCCTTTTGAACATGCTCCACCATTCATTATGGCCATGGCTGACCATCAAACTGTTCCTGCGCCGCTCTTTTTTCTCTTTCTTCTTTGTCGTCCGCCTCCTCATATCCTTTGATTCTTTTTGCCCCATGAGCTATATCTAACTTCTTGAAAACATCCACCTGCTGCACCTGCATGCTTGCCTTCGGTAACTGGTGTACAAGAACATTCAGGTTTCATTGCACACTCGCCCCTCTCAATTTATGGCTATTTAGATAATCTGTTTTCCTGTTTTTGCTATCAAAGTAAATAACATCTTTATCCACATTGTATTGCATCTGCCATGCATTTGCCCACTTGCTCAGTTTGTCCACATCACACTGGAGTATCTCTGCATCCAGTTGAAGGAGTTGTTCTGGATTCCGCAGGGGGAGGCCTTTCAGTATATGCAGGTATGGGACTTTACAAGGAAGGTTTTCCTGACGTTTCCGGTGACGCCTCCCTCCTTTTGTTGGAGAGGGTGTTGTCGGTGATGGGGTTGGAAGGGAGGGGTGTCATCCCAGCGATTTTATGGGAGGATTTTGAGGGAGGATATAGCATCACTGGAGTGATTTAAGGCCAAGTGGGATGAGGAGCTGGGTGAGGCATTGGAGGACTGGTTCTGGTCTGAGGTGTTGCAGAGGGTGAATGCCTCAAACTTGTGTGCGAGGCTGGGGTTACTACAACTAACATTGGTGCACAATGCTCACCTGATGAGGTCGAGGATGAGGGGGTGGAGGACACTGGCGAGAGGTGTAGGAGAGGTCCGGTCAACCATGTACATATGTTCTGGCCCTGCCTGAAATTGGAGAAATTTTGGCAGTTATTTTTCAGCACCATGTTGGCGATCTTGCACTTGGATTTGGAGCCCAGTCCTCTGGGGGCTAAGTTTGGGGTGTCGGACTTGCCGAGCTGCAGATGGGAGCTGGGACAGACCTTTTAGCCTTCACCTTGCTGATTGCTCGCAGGCGTGTCCTGTTGGGGTGGAGGTCAGCCTCTGCCCAGTGCCTTAGTATGGCTTGGGGACCTGATGTAGTTCCTGTATTTGGAGAAGGTTAAATATACCTTGAGGGGGGCGACTGATGGGTTCCACAAGAGATGGGGTTTGTTTGTTCTTCATTTTAAAGAGTTGCTTGCCATCAGCTGCTAGGGGGTTGGGGGTGCTAGAGATGGGGGAAGACTATTATTTGCGTTATTGGGGTGTTGGTAGAGTGGGGGGTTTGTTGTTTTGCATTGTTTTGTTTCATGTTAACATTTTAAAAACCAAATAAAAATATTTATAAAAAAAAAAATCTCTGCATCCTCCACACACTCGCCTTCCCACCCAACTTTGTGTCATCTACAAATTTGGCGATATTACATTTTGTTCCCTCATCTGAATCATCAATAGATATTGTGAATAGCTGGCATTCTATTATTGATCCTTGCTGCCTGCCATTCGGAAAAAGGCCCGTTTATTCCTGCTCTTTGTTTCTTGTCAGCCACGGGTAGCACAGTGGTTAGCACAATTGCTTCACAGCTCCAGGGTCCCAGGTTCGATTTCTGGCTTGGGTCACTGTCTGTGCGGAGTCTGCACGTTCCCCCGTGTGTGCATGGGTTTTCTCCGATGCTCCAGTTTCCTCCCACAGTCCAAAGATGTGTGAAGTTAGGTGGATTGGACATGCTCAATTGCCCTTAGTGTCCAAAATTACCCTTCGTGTTGGGTGGGGTTACTGGGTTTTGAGGGTAGGGTGGAGGTGTGGTCCTGTGTAGGGTGCTCTTTCCAAGAGCCGGTGCAGACTCGATGCGCTGATTGGCCTCCTTCTGCACTGTAAATTCTATGATTCTAGCCAGTTTCAATCCATCTCAATACACTGCCCCCAATCCCCATGTGCCTTCATTTTACATGCTAATTTTATGCGGGACTTTGTCGAAAACCATCTGGAAGTCCAAATAAGCCACATCCACTGGCTCCCCCTCATCAACTCTACTGGTTACATCCTCGAAGAATTCCAATAGATTTGTCAAACATGATTTCCCTTTCATAAATCTATCCTTTAAAATTTTTTTTCGAGTACCCAATTATTATTTTCTAATTAAGGGACAATTTGTGTGGCCAATCCATTTAACCTGCACATCTTTGGGTTGTGGGGGTGAAACCCATGCAGACACTGGGAGAATGTGCAAACTCCACAGAGACTGAGACCCAGAGCCAGGATTGAACCAGAGAACCTTAGGCAGCAGTGCTAACCATTGTACCACCTAGCCGCCCTTCATAAATCCATCCTGACTCTGTCTGATTCTACCACTGTTTTCCAAGTGCTCTGCTGTTAAATCTTTTGGACTCTAGAATTTCCCCTTCTACTGATGTCTGGCTGACTGGTCTAGAATGCCATGTTTTCTCTCCACCACCAACCCGCCCATTCCATCCCTAATCCCCACGGTCTTCGCTGCCTGCCAATGGAACTGACCTGCCTGCAATCAACTGGCCTTCTCACCATACTCATAGACAACCCACTTCGCTTGTCTCTGCTGCCGAGCAACTCTCACCGTGGGTAGAAGATCAAACTTCGCCTGCAACTCCTTCCTTCTCACCAAAAATCCCGGCTCCGGGTTCTCTGCATATCTTCCATCCGCCTCCAAAATCTCCTCTTATCAACCGCTGCCACCAGCTTCAAAGCCCCCCACACCCACCTCTTCCAAACTCCCAATGCCCTATGTCAAGGATTGTTTTTTTAATGTGACTTGTCCCGTTTCCACTATTTTTCACTGAGGCTCTATTTGATTCTGGCCCTTGATTTCTCTGCCTATCACTTTTCTTATTCCACTTACCTTTTGTTCTTGTCCTTGATTCCCCTTCCTCTGACTTCTTGTATAGGTTCCCATCCCCCTGCCATTTTATTTTAAACCCTCCCAAACACTCTAGCAAATACTCTCCCGAGGACATTAGTCCTGGTCCCAATGTCCCAGTAATCTAAAACCCTCCCCCTCGCACCATCTCTTTTCAGCCACTTATTCATCTCGTATCCTATTATTTCAGCTCTGACTTGCCTGAGATCACTAGCTTTGAAATTCTACTTTTCCACTTACTTTCTAACGCCCTATATTTGGCTTTTAGGACCTCATACCTTTTTTAAAAAAAAAACAATGTTGGTTGTACCAATGTGTACTTCGACCATTGGCTGTTCACCCTCCCCTTCAGAATATCCTGTAGCTGCCCTGACATCCTTGACCCCAACACCATGAAAATAACCATCCAGGAGTCTCATTTGCAGACACAGAAACGCTTATCTATCCTCCTTACAATCGAATGCCTTATAACTATTGTATTCCCACACCATTTGTTACTCCGACCCTGAGCAGCAGAGCCAACCCTGGTGTAAGAAATTTGTCTGTTGCTGTTTTCCCCTTGGAAGCCATTCCCCTCAACAGTATCCAAAGCGACATAGCTGTTTTTCAGGGAAATATGATGTGGAGATGCCGGCGTTGGACTGGGGTGAGCACAGTACGAAGTCTTACAACACCAGGTTAAAGTCCAACAGGTTTGTTTCGATGTCACTAGCTTTCGGAGTGCTGCTCCTTCCTCAGGTGAGAAAGGTGAGGTTTCACCTGAGGAAGGAGCAGCGCTCCGTAAGCTAGTGACATCGAAACAAACCTTTTGGACTTTAACCTGGTGTTGTAAGACTTCGTACTGTGTTCAGGGAAATAGTCACAGGAGATTCCTGCATTGCCTGCCTAGTCCTCCTGCTCTGCCTAGTGGTCACCCATTCCCTTCCTGCCTGTGGACTCCCGCCTGCAGCGTGATCACTTCTCTATATGTGCAATGCACAAAACTCTCTGCTGCGCAGATGCTGCAGTGTCCCCAGCTGCTGCTCCAGCTCTGAAGCTCAGACTTCCAGGACCTGCAGCTGGAGACGCTTCCTGCGTGCATGCTGGCCCCAAGCATTGGAAATGTTCCCGGCTTCCCACATATCCATGGTGTGCTCTTTGAGTTCTCCTGCCATGATGTACCCCGTTAAATTAAGTTTAACCTTTTGGACGATACATAATATCAGCCTGGTAGGGCGGTGGCACAATGGTTAGCACTGCTGCCTCAGTGCCAGGGACCCGGGTTCAATTCTGGCCTTGGTGACTGGCATTTCTATGTTCCTCTAGTGTCTGCATGGGTTTCCTCCGGGTGCTTAGGTTTCACCCCCAAAGTCCAAAGATGTGCAGGTTAGGTGCATTGGCCATGATAAATTGCCCCTTCGTGTCTAAAAGGTTATTTGGAGTTACTGGATTATGGGGATAAGGTGGGGGAGTGGGCCTAGGTAAGGTGCTCTTTCAGAGGGTCAGTGCAGCATTGATGGGCCAAATAGCC
Organism: Scyliorhinus torazame; assembly: GCF_047496885.1. Taxonomy (NCBI): domain Eukaryota; kingdom Metazoa; phylum Chordata; class Chondrichthyes; order Carcharhiniformes; family Scyliorhinidae; genus Scyliorhinus; species Scyliorhinus torazame. The sequence goes on from NC_092707.1 coordinate 366,449,549, forward strand.
TTCTGCACGGTAGGGATTCTCTGCTCAAATAATTTTTTTTTTTAAATTTAGAATACCCAATTCATTTTTTCCAATTAAGTGGCAATTTAGCGTGGCCAATCCACCTAGCTGGCACATCTTTGGGTTGTGGGGGCAAAACCCATGCATACTAGGGGAGAATGTGCAAACTCCACACGGACAGTGACCCAGAGCCGGCTCTGATCAAATAATATCAATTATCCTAGGGCCCCCCCTTCGCTGCGCCTCGCTGTTACAGAATATAGCCGTCGCAAATGAAGAAGCGCAAAATAAAACCTAAAAATTATAAACGCTTAATAAATACATACTCTATTGTACTTGCCCGATCAAATGCTTCCATTTGTTCTTCATCACTTTTGAATCCAGGCGTCAATTGAAGAGATCCAAACTAGCACTTCGGTCTCTGTCTTGCTGTTTCTTGCAGTCCTTTAATCAACCAGCTCCCCCCTCAGTCTCACTTTTTCTGTCGCTCTTCTATCCTCCCAATTCCGATCTCCGTCTTGCTCCTTTATCCTCCCGGCTCCACTCTACACTCTAACTTTATCTTATTTTGTTTACTTGATTACTTTACATTTACATGTAAATGTTTATAATTTACATAGATGATTTGGAGTTGGGGACCAAGTGTGACAGTGAATGTGTCAAAAGTTTGCAGATGACACAAGATGAGTGGTAGAGTAAAGTGTGCAGAGGACACAGCCTGCAGAAGGATATAAATTGTTTAAGTGAGTGGGGAAGTGTCTGGCAGATGGAGTCCAATGTTGGTAAATGTGAGGTCATCCATTTTGGTAGGAATAACGGCAAAATGGACTATTATTTAAATTGTAAAAAATTGCAGCATGCTGCTGTGCAGAGGGACCTGGGTGTCCTTGAGTATGAATCGCAAGAAGTTGGTTGGCAGGTGCAGCAAATAATTGAAAAGGCAAATAGAGTTTTGTCCTTCATTGGTAGAGGGATGGAGTTTAAATACAGGGATATTATGTTGCAACTGTATAGGGTGCTGGTGAGGCCACACCTGGAGTACTGTGTACAGTTTTGGCCTCCTTTCTAGAGAAAGGATTTACTGGCACTTGAGGGGATGCAGGAGAGATTCATAAGGTTGATTCCGGAGTTGAGCGGATTGGCTTATGAGGAGAGACTGAGTAGACTGGGTCTATACTCATTGGAATTTAGAAGAGTGAGGGGGGGATCTTATAGAAACATAAAATCATGAAGGGAACCGTTAGGATAGAAGCAGGGAGGTTGTTTCCACTGGTAGGTGAAGCTAGAACTAGGTGGCATAGCTTCAAAATAAGGGGGAGCAGATTTAGACTGAGTTGAGGAGGAACTTCTTCCCAAAGGGTTATGAATCTGGCATTCACTGCGCAGTGAAGCAGTTGAGGCTACCTTGTTGGATGTTTTTAAGGCAAAGATAGATGAACTTTGGAACAATAAAGGAATAAAAAGTTATGGTGAACGGGTGGGTAAGTGGAGCTGAGTACACAAAAAGATCAGCCCAAGATCTTATTGAATGGCAGAGCAGGCACGAGGGGCCAGATGGCCGACACATGCTCTTAGTTCTTAAGTACTTATTTCACCTTAACTTGATTCAACTTTACTTCCCCATTGCTAGTGTTCCTTACTGAAATTCAAGAAGCTACTTCTTTATAAATACAATTTTTCTAAAAGCTAAAACACAACCCCTAACTGCAGCCTCTCACCAAACAATGGACGTAACTTTTTCCTGTGACATCAATCATGAATTTGTTTTTCAAATTCAACCCGCTGCCGCAGTACAGGGTGTCCCTCCTCACGGGTCCTGTTGTTCCCATTCCCAGAAGGTGTAAAAGCCTATCTATCTCGCCCTTCAAAATATTCACGGACTAGGCCTCCACAGCTTCCAGGTTCTCCTTATCAAGGCTGCCGCTCACCTTTGAGGAAAGGTAGAAAATGCAAGGACCACATCATTCCCTCTTCACTGAACTTTCTCAGTCACCAAACTCCAACTTAAGCACTCCAGTGCAGACAGCATCAATAATGTAAATATAAGAAACCATCACGGTGTCAGAGAAGTATCTGTGTAGCGTAGTCTTTTGTTCATTTTTTGAATATCTATTGTAATTAGACTTTATTTTATTATTGTGTCATTGCTGGCTGAATTGGTAGAACTCTCACCTCTGTCAAAATGTTGTGGATTTAAGTCCTAATTTCCAGGTTTGAACACAAGATTTGCCAGTGCTATACTGAAGGAGTACTGCTTGGTCAGAGGTACTGTCTTTCAGACGAGACATTAAACTGAGCCCCCATCTGCTCTCTGGTGAGCATAAAAATCCCTCATTACTATTTAGGAGAGCTGGGGAGTTGTCCCTGGTGTCCCTCAGTCAAGATAATTTTTAAAAAATGATCAGGATCACATTTGCAGTTTGTGGGCCCTTGCTGTGTACAAATTAGCTACTGCATTTCCTACTTTACAAAGTATTGGGCAGCAGGCACGCATTATAACCGTTGGCGCTCCTGGTCGTGGCTGCAAGGAAGCAGTATCTATCCTCCAAACTAAATTCACCCCTATCACTGCCACATTCCTTTTCACTCTCCCCACTTGGATGCCCTCCTACACTGTGGTGCTGTGACCAGTTTGCCCATCCACCCTGTAATTCTGGATCTCATCCATGCAGGTAGCAAGTATTTTGTACCTGTTGGTCAAAGTCAAAGAGCTTTTATTGTAGCATATAAACAGGATTTATTTTGATCACATTGTTCTGGATTTCCATATGTGACTGACTAACATTTGACCATTGACCAACTCTTCTACTTAAGGAGCGTGACTGTCTGGTTCCCCTTTGCAGCTTCTGCAGATCAGAGTCTTTCTCAACAACTCTGAGCCAAAGTTGCTCAAGTTGCAGATACTTAGCACCGGGATTTTTGGGATTGCAATGTTCACCACAGACCCCCCCCCCCCCAACATGCCACATTTATGACATACACCACCTGTCATGTCTTATCAAACTTTATTTGATTGTTTCATTATTTTTAATTAAATTAAGTTACTTTAATTGGTTTATCTAATTTACTTTCTCAATTTAAATAATGCAATAGCAAATTGGAGTTTCTTAGCTTAAACAAAAACAGTTGCTGGACGTTTTTTTAAACCTTTTAAAAACATTTAGACTTTCCAATTAAAAGGTAATTTATCGTGGTCAATTCACCTACCCTGCACATCTTTGGGTTGTGGGGGTGAGACCCACGTAGACACGAGGAGAATATGCAAACTCCACATGAACAGTGACCCAGGGCCGGGATCGAACCTCTGTCCTCCGTGCCATAGGCAGCAGTGCTAACCACTGTGCCGCTGTGCCGCCCAGTTACTTGAGGTTTTGAGTTTCAAAAAAAAATAATTAAAAAGCAGCACAACTTTCCCCTTGTGTGCCGAGTTCCCCACCAAATTCTTGACTTTAGTACTCTGAACGAAGCACTCTTTCATGACCACTTGTGCTCCACTCTCTTTTGCCGGTTTCAAATGCAGCATCAATGCTTTCATGTTTACATGTCTTCAAAAATCGAACTTTTTTTTGGTTACTCAAGGTGGAATATCTGTACTTGTTTTTCCAAAATACTTCTCCATTCCTGGTGTCCAATGTTAGCATCAAGTATCCTGAAATACGATATGGTCAGGACCTCCTGAAATTCAGAAGCACTTCCAAGGCTATTTTCTGTGCGAACATCAACCAGACTTTGGCTAGCAATTCCTGACATTAGTCCCATAATAAAATGTATACATACAAATTGTTTGTTTTACTGAATACGGTAAAATACAGAATGAATAACTGAAGAGAAAGCAGCACTTGAAATAAAATAACAATTTTGAGGGGAGAGAATACATCGGCACAGTGGTTAGCCCTGTAGCCTCGCAACACCAGGGACCTAGGTTCAATTCCAGCCTTGGGTGACTGTGTGGAGTTTGTACTTCCTCCACATGTCTGTGGGTTTCCTCTGGATGCTCTGCTTTCCTCCCACGGTCCAAAGAGGTGCAGGTCGGGTAGATTCACCATGCTAAATTGCCCCTTTGTGTCCAAAGATGTGCAGGTTAGATGGGGTTATGGGAATAGGGCAGGGGAGTGGGGGTCGGTGCAGACCTGATGGGCCAAATAACTTCCTGCACTGTTGAAATTCTATGATTCTATCCCTTGTATAACTACTGTTTGTGATTGGTTATGAAGAAGCACCGAGAGAATCTGAACAGCAGGCTGACTGGAAATTCATGTGTAATCCTTCCATATTCTTGGTCTGTACAGAATTGGGTGAACATCCGGGGAAGTAAGAGAAGAACCATGTAATGTGCAATTCTTCAGTTGTCTCACCCATTATCTGATTCTTAATCCTATCCATTTCTTTGCCCTCCACCACCTTCCCTGTTTTCAAAATATTTCTGAGTTTCTGAACATCACGAGAATATGATGTTGAGATAGAGGATCAGCCATGGTCGTATTGAATGGTGGAGCAGGCTCGAAGGGCCGAGTGGCCTACTTTTCCTATTTTCTGTGTTTCTATCATTTCTATTTGGCATCTGATTTTCCTTTTATCAATTTGTAAAGCACTTTGAGATGTTCTTTGTCTACTCAATGCTTTAATGAGTCCATGTGTTATAATCACTGATAGATGTATATATATATGTTTTTTGCTGTATGAAAGTTTAATGGTAAGTTCCAAATTGAAGTTGCTCTGTTGAGATACTTCCAAAAATGTTGTGCCAAAGCTGCCTTATTCTCTGCAGTTGTAAGCCTGAGCGATTTATGAGAAAAAGATTATAAAGCTGCAATGTGCCTTTTTATTAGTAAAGTAATAATAATAAAAATCTTTATTGTCACAAATAGGTTTACATTAACACTGCAATGAAGTTACTGCGAAAAGCCCATAGTCGCACGGCAGCACAGTGGTTAGCACTGTTGCTTCACAGCGCCAGGGTCCCAGGTTCGATTCCCGGCTTGGGTCACTGTCTGTGCGGAGTCTGCACGTTCTCCCTATGTCTGTGTTGGTTTCCTCCGGGTGCTCCGGTTTTCTCCCAAAAGTCTCAAAAAGTGTGCTGTTGGGTAATTTGGACATTCTGAATTCTCCCTCGGCGTGCCTGAACAGGCGCTGGAATGTGGCGACTAGGTTGTGGTTGTTACTTGACTAATAATCCGCAGACCTAGATTAATGACCTTGAGTTATGAGTTCAAATCTCACCATGGTGGCTGGGGAGTTTAACGCTGGTATCAGTCCGTAATAGTGACCACAAAACTACCATTTTATTGTTTGTTTTTAAAAAATAAAAACAAATCTGGTTCACTTTATCTTGTTATGGAAGAAGATCAGTCCTTGCCCAGTCTGGCCTATATATATTCCAGCCCTTAAGACATAGGAGCAAAATTAGGCCACTCGGCCCATCGGGTCTGCTCCGCCATTCAATCATGGCTGATATTTTCTCATCCCCATTCTCCTGCCTTCTCCCCATAATCCCTGATCCCCTTATTATTCAAGAACCTATCTATCTCTGTCTTAAAGACACTCAGTGAATTGGAGTCCACAGCCTTCTGCGGCAAAGAGTTCCACAGATTCACCACCCTCTGGCTGAAGAAATTTCTCCTCATCTCTGTTTTAAAGGATTGTCCCTTTTGTCTTATGGTTTTTCCTACAAGTGGAAACATCGTCTCCACGTCCACTCTAGCCAGGCCTCGCAGTATCTTGTAAGTTTCAATAAGATCCCCTCTCATCCTTCTAAACTCCAACGAGTACAGACCCAGAATCCTCAACTGTTCCTCATACGACAAGTTCTTCATTCCAGGGATCATTCTTGTGAACCTCCTCTGGACCCTTTCCAAGGCCAGCACATCCTTCCTTCGATACGGGGCGCAAAACTGCTCACAATACTCCCACTGGGGTCTGACCAGAGGTTTATACAGCCTGAGAAGGACAGCCCTGTTCTTGTATTCTAGCCCTCCTGACATGAATGCTGAAGACCCACAGCAATGTGATTGATTCTCAGCTGCCCTTTGAAATGGCCAATTCACCTACCTCTTTGGGTTTTGGTGGTGAGACCCACACACTGGGGGAGAATGTGTGTGGGTCTCACCTCCACACTGGGGTAACCTGGGGCCAGAATCGACCTGAATTCTCAGCACTGAGGCAGCAGTGCTGACTACTGCGCCACCATGCTGCCCCTTCTCGGGTGGGTAATTGATGGGTAATAAATGCTGACCTTGCCAGTGATGCCCAATCCTGAAAGTTAAATTTAAAAAAAAAAAAAAAAAAAATCCAAATCGAGGTCTTTTATAGTTATCTGTATCTGCTGGTAATTAATACAACACCATCTAGCTCAATAGCTGGAGAATCATTCCATTCTGAGTCACCCAGATCAAAAAAGTCATTCAATCCTTGGTCTGTGACGAGGTAGCTAATGTCAGATAGTTATGAAAAATGAAATGAAATGAAAATCGCTTATTGTCACGAGTAGGCTTCAATGAAGTTACTGTGAAAAGCCGCTAGTCGCCACATTCCGGCGCCTGTTCGGGGAGGCTGTTACGGGAATTGAACCGTGCTGCTGGCCTGCCTTGGTCTGCTTTCAAAGCCAGTGATTTAGCCCTGTGCTGAACAGCCCCTGCTGATAGCTGTATCGTTGCTTCTACTAAATTGTATGCTTGCATGTGTCCATAGCACAGGATCCGGTTCAGCTGCTATACCCTATGTAGTCTGATAAGCTTCAGCATTCATTGTTGAGACTCCAACATGGCTAATGGCCATGAGGGAGGGGAGAAATAATTATCTTTAAAAAAAGGTGCTGAAGTAGTATCGTATCAAATGTATTATCTTGTCACGCTCCACATAAAGAACTGTGTTGAATTTCAGCTGAAAGCTCGCGATGTTAATGGACAGGCACTGGCTTTTGTTCGAGATTTGGTGGGAGCATTACTAAATTTTCATACCTACACTGAGCAAAGAATTCAAATCTACCCCATTGACTCTGCAACAGACACCATATCTCCTTTGAACCAAAAGGTATGTTTTGTCTCCTCTTAGAAAATTGTTGTTACTCATGGCGACTTTAATGATATATGTCCTTTATGCTGCCAGTAAATACTTTAGCTGTAATGCAATCATTATAAGTTCTAGAAATATATTTGCACTTTGTCCTTTGTCTTATGGTTAACTAAGTCATAACTAAATTTCTTGCAGAGAGAGAATTATACAAGTTTACAGTGTTAGTAAAACTTATCAATACAGGTTTGTTATATTAACGGGGTTACTGAGAGATGGGGAGTATTTAAAGAGAGGAAAACTTCCTTTTACACGTAAAGGTAGAAGCATTGAACATTCTGTAAAAGTAAAACAGCTACAGTGCAGACTTTGTTTGCGCTGAGTGCTGAATTTGAGTGCTATAGTGCGAGTTTGGTGACTGAGGGAGTATAAGGGTTCATTTTTATCTAAAGTCTAGTCTTTCTTTTATTTAGTTAATTAACTTAAAAGTTGCTGTTTGGTTTAGAAGAAGGTGAATTTTCAATCAGCTTTAAACAAAGGTTCTACTTGTAGGTATTTGCAGCTGAAGTTTGTTAATTAGTTAATTGGATTAGGCCAGTTTTCAGAGGATAGATTCACAGTATAAAAGTGATCCAGCTACACTGCAGACTTTGTTTGCACTGAGTGCTGAATTTGGTGCATTTGAGTATTATAGTGAGAGCTTGGTGACTGAGGCATTTAGGTGAGGAGGGAGTAAGGTGCTCCTTTCATTTCATTTCCGCAAAGAGCGAGAAGGGAGCCAGGAGTTTACGGAGAGTGCAGCTGACTGGGAGCAGAGTCGGAGGGTGGAGGTCCAGTTGGTCCACAGGGCAGCTATATGGGGATGGAGGCTAGGCCAGTTGCATGCTCGTCCTGTAGGATGTGGGTGGTGAGGGATACCCCCGGTGTCCCCGCTGACTATACCTGCGGGAAGTGCACCCAGCTCCTCAGAGACCGTGTTAGGGAACTGGAGTTGGAGCTGGATCAACTTCGGATCATGCGGGAGGCAGGGGGGGTTATAGAGAAGAGTTGAGGTAACCACACCCAAGGTACAGGACAAGAGTAGCTGGGTTACAGTCGGGGGAAAGAAAACCATCAGGCAGACAGTGCAGGGATCCCTCGTGGCCGTTCGCCTTCAAAACAAGTATACCGTTTTGGATGCTGTTGGGGGGGATGACCTACCGGGGGAAGGCCCTAGCGGCCAGGTCTCTGGCACTGAGTCTGGCTCTGGGGCTCAGAAGGGAAGGGGGGAGAATAGAAAAGCAATAGTAATAGGAAATTCAATGGTATGGGGAAAAGATAGGAGAATCTGTGGTCGCAAGCGAAACTCCTGGAAAGTATGTTGCCTCCCGGGTGCCAGGGCCAGGGATGTCTCGGATCGTGTCTTCAGGATCCTTAAGGGGGAAGGGGAGCAGCCAGAAGTCGTGGTGCACATTGGTACCAACGATGTAGGTAGGAAAAGGGGTGTGGAGGTAATAAATGGGTTTAGGGAGTTAGGCTGGAAGTTAAAAACCAGGACAGACAGACCGTTGTCATCTCTGGTTTGTTGCCGGTGCCATGTGATCGGGAGGCTACGAATAGGGAGAGAGTGCAGTTGAACACATGGCTGCAGGAATGGTGTAGGAGGGAGGGCTTCAGGTATTTGGGTAATGGGAGCGCATTCTGGGGAATTTGGGGCCTGTACAAGCAGGACGGGTTGCATCTGAACCAGAGGAGCACCAATATCCTGGGAGGGAGGTTTTCTAGTGCTCTTCGGGAGTGTTTAAACTAATTTGGCAGAGGAATGGGAACCGGATTTGTAGTCCAGCAACTAAGATAGCCGATATTCAGGACGCCAAAGCGTGGAGTGAGGCAGTGGGGAAGGGAACACCGACAAAGGAGAGTACTTGCAGGCACGGAGATGGGTTGAAATGTATATACTTCATTCAACGCAAGAAACATCAAGAATAAGGTGGGTGAACTTAAGGCATGGATCAGTACTTGGGACTACGATGTGGTGGCCATCACGGAAACTTGGATAGAAGAGGGGCAGAAATGGTTGTTGGAGGTCCCTGGTTATAGATGTTTCAATAAGATTAGGGAGGGTGGTAAAAGAGGTGGGGGTGGGGGTGGCATTGTTAATTAGAGACAGTATAACAGCTGCAGAAAGGCAGTTCGAGGAGTATCTGCCTACTGAGGTAGTATGGGTTGAAGTCAGAAATAGGAAAGGAGCAGTCACATTGTTGGGAGTTTTCTACAGGCCCCCCAATAGTACATAGAACAATACAGCACAGAACAGGCCCTTCGGCCCAGGATGTTGTGCCGAACCTTTGTCCTAGATTAATCATAAATTATCATTGAATTTACAGTGCAGAAGGAGGCCATTTGGCCCATTTGAGTCTGCACCAGCTCTTGGAAAGAGCACCCTACCCAAAGTCAACACCTCCACCCAACAGTAAGGGCAATTTTGGACACTAAGGGCAATTTATCAAGGCCAATCCACCTAACCTGCACATCTTTGGACTGTGGGAGGAAACCGGAGCACCCGGAGGAAACCCACGCAGACACTGGGAGGATGTGCAGACTCCGCACAGACAGTGACCCAAGCTGGAATCTAACCTGGGACCCTGGAGCTGTGAAGCAATTGTGCTATCCACAATGCTACCGTGCTGTCCTTAAGAACAAATAAATCTACACTATATCATTTTACCGTAATCCATGTACCTATCCAATAGCTGCTTGAAGGTTCCTAATGTTTCCGACTCAACTACTTCCACAGGCAGTGCATTCCATGCCCCCACTACTCTCTGGGTAAAGAACCTACCTCTGACATCCCCCCTATATCTTCCACCATTCACCTTAAATTTATGTCCCCTTGTAATGGTTTGTTCCACCCGGGGAAAAAGTCTCTGCCTGTCTACTCTATCTATTCCCCTGATCATCTTATAAACCTCGATCAAGTCGCCCCACATCCTTCTCCGTTCTAATGAGAAAAGGCCTAGCACCCTCAGCCTTTCCTCGTAAGACCTACTCTCCATTCCAGGCAACATCCTGGTAAATCTCCTTTGCACCTTTCCAAAGCTTCCACATCCTTCCTAAAATGAGGTGACCAGAACTGTACACAGTACGCCAAATGTGGCCTTACCAAAGTTTTGTACAGCTGCATCATCACCTCACGGCTCTTAAATTCAATCCCTTTGTTAATGAACGCTAGCACACTATAGGCCTTCTTCACAGCTCTATCCACTTGAGTGGCAGCTTTCAAAGATGTATGAACATAGACCCCAAGATCTCTCTGCTCCTCCACATTGCCAAGAACTCTACTGTTAACCCTGTATTCCGCATTCATATTTGTCCTTCCAAAATGGACAACCTCACACTTTTCAGGGTTAAACTCCATCTGCCACTTCTCAGCCCAGCTCTGCATCCTATCTATGTCTCTTTGCAGCCGACAACAGCCCTCCTCACTATCCACAACTCCACCAATCTTCGTATCGTCTGCAAATTTACTGACCCACCCTTGAACTTCCTCATCCAAGTCATTAATGAAAATCACAAACAGCAGAGGACCCAGAACTGATCCCTGCGGTACGCCACTGGTAACTGGGATCCAGGCTGAATATTTGCCATCCACCTCCACTCTCTGACTTCTATCGGTTAGCCAGTTTGCTATCCAACTGGCCAAATTTCCCACTATCCCATGCCTCCTTACTTTCTGCAGAAGCCGACCATGGGGAACCTTATCAAATGCCTTACTAAAATCCATGTCCACTACATCCACTGCTTTACCTTCATCCACATGCTTGGTCACCTCCTCAAAGAATTCAATAAGATTTGTAAGGCAAGACCTACCCCTCCGAAATCTGTGCTGACTATCCCTAATCAAGTAGTGTCTTTCCAGATGTTCAGAAATCCTATCCTTCAGTACCCTTTCCATTACTTTGCCTACCACCGAAGTAAGACTAACTGGCCTGTAATTCCCAGGGTTATCCCTAGTCCACTTTTTGAACAGGGGCACGACATTCACCACTCTCCAATCCCCTGGTACCACCCCTGTTGACAGTGAGGACGAAAAGATAATTGCCGACCGCTCTGCAATTTCATCTCTTGCTTCCCATAGAATCCTTGGATATATCCCGTCAGGCCCGGGGGACTTATCTATCCTCCAGTTTTTCAAAATGCCCAACACATCTTCCTTCCTGACAAGTATTTCCTCGAGCTTACCAGTCTGTTTCACACTGTCCTCTCCAACAATATGGCCCCTCTCATTTGTAAGAGTAGCAGAGATGTGGAGGAACAGATTGGGAAACAGATTTTGGAAAGGTGCAGAAGTCACAGGGCAGTAGTCATGGGTGACTTCAACTTCCCAAACATTGAGTGGAAACTCTTCAGATCAAATAGTTTGGACGGGGCGGTGTTTGTGCAGTGTGTCCAGGAAGCTTTTCTAACACAGGATGTAGATTGTCCGACCAGAGGCGAGGCAATATTGGATTTGGTACTTGGTAATGAACCAGGGCAAGTGATAGATTTGTTAGTGGGGGAGCATTTTGGAGATAGTGACCACAATTCTGTGACTTTCACTTTAGTAATGAAGAGGGATAGGCGCGTGCAACAGGGCAAGGTTTACAATTGGGGGAAGGGTAAATACGATGTTGTCAGACAAGAATTGAAGTGCATAAGTTGGGAACATAGGCTGTCAGGGAAGGACACAAGTAAAATGTGGAATTTGTTCAAGGAACAGGTGCTACGTGTCCTTGATATGGATGTCCCTGTCAGGCAGGGAAGAGATGGTTGAGTGAGGGAACCATGGTTGACAAGAGAGGTTGAACGTCTTGTTAAGAGGAAGAAGGAGACTTGTGTGAGGCTGAGGAAACAAGGTTCAGACAGGGCGCTGGAGGGATGCAAGATAGCCAGGAGGGAACTGAAGAAAGATATTAGGAGAGCTAAGTGAGGGCATGAAAAATCTTTGGCGGGTAGGATCAAAGAAAACCCCAAGGCCTTTTACACACATGTGAGAAATATGAGAATGACTAGAGTGAGGGTAGGTCCGATCAAGGACAGTAGCGGGAGATTGTTTATTGAGTCTGAAGAGATAGGAGAGGTCTTGAACGAGTACTTTTCTTCAGTATTTACAGATGAGAGGGGCCATATTGTTGGAAAGGGCAGTGTGAAACCAACTGGTAAGCTCGAGGAAATACTTGTTAGGAAGGAAGATGTGTTGGGCATTTTGAAAAACTTGAGGATAGACAAGTCCCCCGGGCCTGACTGGATATATCCACGGATTCTATGGGAAGCAAGAGATGAAATTGCAGAGCCGTTGGCAATTATCTTTTCGTCCTCACTGTCAACAGGGGCGGTACCAGGGGATTGGAGAGTGGCGAATGTCGTGCCCTTGTTCAAAAAAGGGAATAGGGATAATCCTGGGAATTACAGGTCAGTTAGTCTTACTTCGGTTGTAGGCAAAGTAATGGAAAGGGTACTGAGGGATAGGATTGCTGAGCATCTGGAAAGACACTGCTTGATTAGGGATAGTCAGCACGGATTTGTGAGGGGTAGGTCTTGCCTTACAAGTCTTATTGAATTCTTTGAGGAGATGACCAAGCATGTGGATGAAGGTAAAGCAGTGGATGTAGTGTACATGGATTTTAGTAAGGCATTTGATAAGGTTCCCCATGGTCGGCTTCTGCAGAAAGTAAGGAGGCATGGGATAGTGGGAAATTTGGCCAGTTGGATAACGAATTGGCTAACTGATAGAAGTCAGAGAGTGGTGGTGGATGGCAAATATTCAGCCTGGATCCCGGTTACCAGTGGCATACCGCAGGGATCAGTTCTCGGTCCTCTTCTGTTTGTGATTTTCATTAATGACTTGGATGAGGGAGTTCAAGGGTGGGTCAGTAAATTTGCAGACTATACGAAGATTGGTGGAGTTGTGGGTAGTGAGGAGGGCTGTTGTCGGCTGCAAAGAGACACAGATAGGATGCAGAGCTGGGCTGAGAAGTGGCAGATGGAGTTTAACCCAGAAAAGTGAGTTTGTCCGTTTTGGTAGGACAAATATTAATGCGGAATACAGGGTTAATGGTAGGGTTCTTGGCAATGTGGAGGAGCAGAGAGATCTTGGGGTCTATGTTCGTACATCTTTGAAAGTTGCCACTCAAGTGGATGGAGCTGTGAAGAAGGCCTATGGTGTGCTAGCGTTTATTAACAGAGGGATTGAATTTAAGACCCATGAGTTGATGATGCAGCTGTACAAAACCTTGGTAAGGCCACATTTGGAGTACTGTGTACAGTTCTGGTCGCCTCATTTTAGGAAGGATGTGGAAGTTTTGGAAATGGTGCAAAGGAGATTTACCAGGATGTTGCCTGGAATGGAGAGTAGGTCTTACAAGGAAAGGTTGAGGGTGCTAGGCCTTTTCTCATTAGAACGGAGGAGGATGAGGGGCGACTTGATAGAGGTTTACAAGATGATCAGGGGAATAGATAGAGTAGACAGGCAGAGACTTTTTCCCCGGGTGGAACAAACCATTACAAGGGGACATAAATTTAAGGTGAATGGTGGAAGATATAGGGGGGGATGTCAGAGGTAGGTTCTTTGCCCAGAGAGTAGTGGGGGCATGGAATGCACTGCCTGTGGAAGTAGTTGAGTCGGAAACATTAGGGACCTTCAAGCGGCTATTGGATAGGTACATGGATTATGGTAGAATGATAAAGTGTAGATTAATTTGTTCTACATCTCCAAGAGATGCACCTAAAGATGGCAGACCAAGTTAGGCTAAGGAAAGGATGGGTGGGACAGGTGTTCCACTCAGGACTGGACGCAAAGAACAGAGGGGTGGCCATTTTGGTGGGGAAACGGGTAGCATTTGAAGCAAAGAACATTGTAGCAGATAGTGGAGGTAGATATGTAATGGTGAGTGGTAGGCTGGAGGGAATGGAGGTCATGTTGGTTAATGTGTATGCCCCAAATTGGGACGATGCGGGGTTCATGAGACGGATGCTGGGACGTATTCCGGACCTGGAGGCAGGAAATTTGATTTTAGGACGGGACTTCAATACGGTGCTGGATCCGGGGCTAGATAGATCCAGCTCAAGGACTGGAAGAAGGCCGGCAGCGGCCAAGGTACTTAAGGGGTTCATGGACCAAATGGGGGGAGTGGTTCCATGGCGATTTCTTAGACCCAGGGCTAGGGAGTATTCCTTCTTCTCCCACGTCCATAAAGTGTACTCCCGGATAGATTTTTTTTGTTTTAGGAAGGTCGTTGATCTCTAGGGTGGAAGAAGCTGAATACTCAGCCATAGCGGTTTCGGACCATGCCCCACATTGGGTGGACCTGGAAGTAGGAGAGGACAGGGAGCAGAGAACACTCTGGCGATTAGATGTGGGACTGATGGCGGATGAGGGAGTGTGTGCAAGAGTGAGGGGGTGTATTGAGAGATACCTGGAGGTCAATGACGACGGCGAGGTCCCTGTGGGAGTGGTCTGGGAAGCACTAAAAGCGGTGGTCAGAGGAGAGCTGATTTCTATTGGGGCCCACAAAAGGAAAACAGGCCAAGGAAAGGGATAGATTACTGAGGGAGATTTTAAGGGTGGACAGGGAATTTGCAGAGACCCCGGAGGAGGAGCTGTACAGGGAGAGGAGATGACTCCAGACCGAGTTTGACCTTCTGACCACCAGAAAGGCAGAGGTACTGTGGAGGAAGGCACAGGGGAGGAGGTATGAATATGGGAAAAAGGCTAGTCACCTGTTGGCGCACCAACTGCGAAAGAGGGCAGCAGCGAGGGAGATAGGAGGAATTAGGGATGAAAGGGGAGACACAGTGCGAAGGGCAGGAAAGATAAATGAGGTGTTTAAGACCTTTTATGAGGAACTGTATAGGTCTCAGCCCCCAGAGGGAGAGGAGGGGATGCGGCAGTTCCTGGACCAATTGAGGTTCCCGAAAGTGGAGGAGCAGGCGGTGGCAGGCCTGGGGGCGCCGATTGAGGTGGACGAGGTTATTAAGGGACTGGGAAGCATGCAAGCAGGGAAGGCCCCGGGGCCGGATGGGTTCCCGGTGGAATTCTACAGAAAATATGTGGACTTGTTGGCCCCGTTGTTGGCGAGAACGTTCAATGAGGCCAGGGAAGGGGGGGGACTCTACCCCCGACGATGTCGGAGGCTACGATATCGCTAATTTTGAAGAGGGACAAAGATCCGTTGCAGTGTGGGTCCTATAGACCTATTTCACTATTGAACGTGGACGCCAAATTGCTGGCAAAGGTGCTGGCATCGAGGATAGAGGACTGTGTCCCGGCGGTGGTGCACGAAGACCAGACAGGGTTCGTAAAAGGGAGACAATTGAATGTTAACGTGCGACGACTATTAGGGGTATTAATGATGCCCTCAGTGGAGGGGGAGGCAGAGATAGTGGCGGCAATGGACGCAGAGAAGGCATTTGATAGGGTGGAGTGGGAGTATTTATGGGAAGTGTTAAGGAGGTTTGGGTTTGGGAACGGGTTTATTCGCTGGGTTAGACTACTTTATGGGGCACCAACGGCAAGCGTAGTTACAGGTCGACATAGATCGGAGTATTTCCGATTATATAGGGGAACAAGACGGGGATGCACGCTGTCTCCATTGTTGTTTGCATTGGCAATTGAACCTCTGGCCATGGCGTTGAGAGACTCCAGGAAATGGAGAGGGGTGACTAGAGGGGGAGAAGAACACCGAGTCTAGTTATACGCGGATGACCTATTGTTATACGTGTCGGACCCAGCGGGGGGGGATGATAGAGGTTATGTGAATTTTGAGGAGGTTCGGGGAATTTTCGGGGTATAGGTTAAACATGGGGAAGAGTGAATTATATGTGATACATCCAGGGGACCAGAGTAGAGAGATAGAAGGCTTACCGCTAAGGAAAGTGGAAAGAAACTTCCGATACTTGGGGATTCAGATCGCTAGGAGCTGGGGAACCTTGCACAGACTTAATCTGACACGGCTGGTAGAACAAATGGAGGAGGACTTTAAGAGGTGGGACATGCAGCCTTTATCGCTGGCAGGCAGGGTGCAAGCAATTAAGATGATGGTCCTCCCGAGGTTCTTATTTGTATTCCAATGTCTCCCTATTTTAATCACCAGGACCTTTTTTAATAAAATAGATAGGAGCATTACGAGCTTTGTGTGGGCAGGGAAAGTTCCGAGAGTAAGGAGGGGGTTCCTTCAGCGCAGTAGGGACAGAGGAGGACTGGCACTACCGAACTTGGGAGATTATTATTGGGCCGCCAATGTGGCAATGATACGTAGATGGATGATGGCGGGTGAGGGAGCGGCGTGGAAAAGGCTGGAGAGAAGGTCCTGTAAAGGGACGAGTCTAGAGGCGCTGGTGACGGCACCGCTACCGCTCTCACCTAAAAAGTACACCACGAACCCGGTGGTGGCGGCAACACTGAACATATGGGGACAGTGGAGGCGACAGAGAGGGGTGCGGGGAGCCCTGGGGGGGGTCCCCTATCAGGAACAACCATAGGTTCGCCCCAGGAAGAATGGATGGAGGATTTCAGAGCTGGTACCAGTTGGGAATTAGGAAGGTGGGAGATTTATTCATAGATGGGAGTTTTGCGAGCTTGGGAGCACTGGAGGAAAAGTATAAGTTACCCCGGGGAAATTTCTTGAGATACATGCAGGTGAGGGCGTTTACTAGACAACAGGTGAGGGAATTTCCGCGGCTCCCGACACAGGGGATACAGGACAGGGTGCTTTCAGGGGTGTGGGTCGGAGAGGGCAAGGTGTCAGATTTACAGAGAGATGAGGGAAGAGGGGGAGGAGTCGGTGGGCGAACTAAAAGGAAAGTGGGAAGAAGAACTAGGGGAGGAGATAGAGGAGGGTGTGTGGGCTGATGCCCTAAGCAGGGTAAACTCCTCTTCCTCATGCACCAGACTTAACCTGATTCAATTTAAGGTGCTACATAGAGCACACATAACGGGGGCAAGATTGAGCAGGTTCTTTGGAGAGGAGAACAGATGTGGGAGGTGTGGCGGGAGCCCGGCAAACCACGCACATGTTTTGGGCGTGCCCGGCACTGGTAGGATATTGGAAGGGAGTGACGGGAGTGATCTCGCAGGTGGTGAATGCCCGGGTCAAACCAAGCTGGGGGTTAGCTCTATTTGGAGTTGCGGAAGAGCCGGGAGTGCAGGAGGCGAAAGAGGCCGATGTCGTGGCCTTTGCGTCCCTCGTAGCCCGGCGCAGGATCCTACTCATGTGGAAGGAGGCGAAACCCCCCGGACTGGAGGCCTGGGTAAACGATATGGCGGGGTTTATTAAACTGGAGCAGATAAAGTTTGCCCTGAGAGGATCGGCTCAAGGGTTCACCAGGCGGTGGCAGCCATTTCTCGACTACCTAGGGGAACGTTAGAGGGAAGACAGATGACCAGCAGCAGCAACCCAGGGGGGAGGAGGTTTAGTTGAGTATAGGTCAATAGAGTATGAGGTTTTGTTACTTGTGTATTATTATTATTATTGTTAAAAATTTCTGTTTTGTTATTGTTATCGTTTCATTTGTTTTGTAAGCGGGAAAAATGTTGCTCAGGGAAAAAAAAATTTCAATAAAATATATATATATTTTTTTAAATTTGTTCTTCAGGGCAGCAGGGTAGCATTGTGGATAGCACAATTGTTTCACAGCTCCAGGGTCCCAGGTTCGATTCTGGCTTGGGTCACTGTCTGTGCGGAATCTGCAAATCCTCCCCGTGTGTTTCCTCCGGGTGCTCCGGTTTCCTCCCACAGTCCAAAGATGTGCAGGTTGGATGGATTGGCTATGGTAATTGCCTTTCGTGTCCAAAATTGCCCTTAGTGTTGGGTGGCGTTACTGGGTTATGGGGATAGGGTGGAGGTGTTGACCTTGGTAGGGTGCTCTTTCCAAGAGCCGGTGCAGACTCGATGGGCTGAATGGCCTCCTGCACTGTAAATTCAATGATAATCTATGATTAGTCTCGGACAAAGGTTCGGCACAACATCGTGGGCCAAAGGGCCTGTTCTGTGCTGTATTTTTCTATGTTCTATGTTCTAAATGCTGTTAATCTTAACAAAATACTTCTTGAAATGTACAATTGGCGAATAAACTGTTTTGCAAAAGATAAATTGATGTTTGTATGTGCCGTTTTTAAAACTTTTTATTGCAGAAGGGTTAAGGGTTTTAAAAATTTACATGGATCACTTGAGTAGTAACAAAGTTGGTGTTTCTGATTACAATCGCTTTATCCTTTAGCATAAAAGCAATTTGCAAGTGGAGTATTTTTAACAGGGCACAAGTAAAAGTAGGCCTGTGTCTTCATTGTACTAATGAAAGGAAAATGCTCTTCATTTAGCATACTGGAAATTTTCCCTTTTGTGCATTTTCTTCTTTTACAGCACATTGCCTTGTGATCTTTAGTCTAACTCCGAGTCTCTTGTCTATTTGATGTGCAACAGCAGTCTTCAGCCATCACATGATCACAGCTGTTGTTGCAACAGTCAGTGTGGACCATTCTATTGCCAGGAAGTTTTAGCCCCAAGTCCTTGCTAAATAAACCTGGTCAATCTTTACCACAAATTGCTGCCAGGCTAATCATTAATCTCACGCTCTCTTTCTCTCATACACACACAAACAGTGGTTATGAAACAGTTTATGTCTCCAATTGTATCCAGATGTTGAATAAGACCGCAACAAATTCAGGCAGCACTGTGAATGCCATCTGATACGGATATCCTGGCTTAACCTTTCAAGGTTTCCCCTACCTAATCGTCATCGGCAAATACAATTCTTGCAATAGATACTTGCTAAAAGTGACTTTTGGAACCATGGAGACATTAGTCTAACTTGTATTTGATATTAACAGATCTCCCATTGCATTGCTCGCTATGTCAAATGACAAGCTACTTTTCGAGGGGAAAAGTGTTTCTACTGTTCAGAGTGCAGAAATTGAACTGTCACTTAGGCCACAAATTCTAATTGTTAAATACTGATTGTATTCAGTCAGAATTGTATCTTGCATTTTGGAAAATATTTGTAATGTTCAAAGATTGTTTCATATCTGCAGCAAAATGGACCTGAAATGTATCTATATTTTCTATTTACACAGTCCTGTTGAGTGGTAGGATGTATGTGAACTTGTATGTTTTGATTTTCCCCCTCATGGAAAATTCCCAAGAAGTTAATGGAGTGTTTGTATGCCAGGTGGCAAAATTGGATGGAGTGCTGCGCTATGTGCTTGTGTTTCTGGGTTGAGGAGTAATGAACTGATCTTGCCTGCCTGCCACCTTAACCCACCAGCAAACTTCAGAAAATAAAAATGAATCGATTTATCGAAGCCTCCTGTGTCAAGGATGCTGCCAGCTTTCACTAGTGTATTGGAGAATATAGTCTTTAGTTGTCCTCCAGTTAAAGTGGCCTGCATAGCCTGATCACATCACCTTCTACCATCTTGGTTGTGTAATGACAATGGAGTTGTTGACTAATCATAGCAATTAATCTCTTACCAATTATTCTGTATCAGACCCAGACATGAGACAAGGGAAACCCAAATAGTGGAGAATTTTGGGAACCATAGCTTCAATGTCACCTCTTGAGCATATTGCACTTGCCATTTCTGGCGTTTCAAATTATTCATGTTTACTGTATCCCTAAACGTTTGAAAATGGGGAAGGAGCACCATGCTGTAGTTGTGATAATATAGCATGGACGTGAGGTTTATGTTGAAACTTCCATTGTTTTGATTCTTTGATATGATATTAAAGCCTACAGACGTTTTGTGTGTTTCTGTAAAGCACCAGAATGTTTCGGAGCATACGAGGTAAGGTGATATCGAATCATAGAGTAGTTAAGGTGACGAAGCAGGCCATTTGGCTGGCTTTCTGCAAGAGCAATTCACCTACTGCCACTTCCCCACCTATTCTCAGTAGCCCTGCAATTTCTTCCTTTTTAGATAATGATCCACTTCCCTTTTGAAAGCCATGATTGAATCTGCCTCCATCACATTCTTGAACAGTACATTCCAGATCCTAACCATGCTCTGCGTAAAAAAAAGTTTTTTCCTTAATAAACTTAAATCTGTGCCGCCTTGTTCTTGATCCTTCCAAAGGGAACAGTTTCTGCCTAACTATGCTGGTGAGAACCTAACTAATACAGGTGGGAAGCATACAGTAAATGACAGAACCTTCAGGAGTATTGACAGGCTGAGAAATCTGGACGTGCGCATCCACTGATCACAAAGTGACAACGCAGGTGGATAAGTAGTCAAGAAAGCGTACGCCATGCTTGCCTTCATCGGTCGAGGCATTGAGTATAAAAATTGGCCAGTCATGCTGCAGCTTTACAGAACCGGAGTTAGGCCACACTTGGAATGTTGCATGCAATTATGGTCGCCACACTACCAGAAGCATGTGGAAGCTTTGGAGAGGGTACAGAAGGGGATTATCAGGATGTTGCCTGGTTTGGAGGGTATTAGCTATGAGGAGAGATTGTTTATACTGGAATGACAGTGGTTGAGAGATGACGTGATAGAAATTTAGAACATTATGAGGGGCATGGACAGTGTATAGTCAGAAGCTTTTTCCCAGGGTGGAAAAGTCAATTACCATGGGGACATAGGTTTAAGGTGCGAGGGGAAAAGTTTAGAGGAGATGTGCGAGGCACGTTTTTTTCCACAGAGGGTGGTGAGTGTCTGGAACCCGCTGCAATGGGATGTGGTGGAAAGAAGTACGATAGAGACATTTAAGAGGCATCTTGACAAATACATGAATAGGATGGGAATAGACCCCTGAAGTGTAGAAGGTTATAGTTTAGACAGGCATCATGATTGACGCAGGCTTGGAAAGCCTGTTCCTGTGCTGTATTGTTCTTTGTATGCTGTCCAATCCTCTCATGATTTTGAATATCTCTATATCAAATCACCTCTTGACCTCTTCTCCCAGGAGAACTGTGGTAAATTCTCTGCAGCTCCTCATCCCTGGAACCATTCTTGAGAATCTTTTCTGCACCCTGTCTAATTCTTTCACATCTTTCAGAAGCAGGTGGAAGCCCAGAATTTTCCAGTTGAGGCT
>NC_092707.1:372239926-372242426 GCF_047496885.1 Scyliorhinus torazame
CCGGCTAGGTAATGCCTCCAATGTCGCACAGCTTCCACTATGGCTTGGGCTTCCTTTTCCACTGAGCAGTGGCGGATTTCTGAGGCGTGGAGGGTTCGGGAGAGAGTAAGGCCACGGGTCTGCCCGCTTGGTTAAGGGTAGCCGCTAGAGCTACGTCAGAGGCGTCGCTCTCGACCTGGAAGGGGAGGGACTCGTCGATGGCGCGCATCGTGGCCTTTGCGATGTCCGCTTTGATGCGGCTGAAAGCCTGGCAAGCCTCTGTCGACAGCGGGAAAGTCGTGGTCTGTATTAGGGGGCGGGCCTTGTCTGCGTACTGGGGGACCCACTGGGCGTAGTATGAAAAGAACCCCAGGCAGCGTTTCAGGGCTTTTGGTGCGGGAGGGGAAATTCCATGAGTGCGCGCATACGTTCGGGGTCGGGGCCTATTATCCCATTGCGCACTATGTAGCCCAGAATGGCTAGCCGATCGGTGCTAAAAACGCACTTGTCCTCGTTGTACGTGAGGTTCAAGGCTTTGGCAGTCTGGAGGAATTTTTGGAGGTTGGCGTCGTGGTTCTGCTGATCGTGGCCGCAGATGGTTACATTGTCGAGGTACGGGAACGTGGCCCGTAACCCATGTTTATCAACCATTCGGTCCATTTCCCGTTGGAAGACCGAGACGCCGTTTGTGACGCCAAAAGGGACCCGTAGGAAATGGTATAACCGCCCGTCTGCCTCGAAGGCTGTGTACTTGCGGTCACTTGGGCGGATGGGGAGCTGATGGTAGGCGGACTTGAGGTCCACGGTGGAGAAGACTTTATACTGGGCAATCCAATTGACCATGTCGGATATCCGGGGGAGAGGGTACGCGTCTAGTTGTGTGTACCTGTTGATGGTCTGGCTATAGTCAATGACCATCCTTTGTTTCTCCCCTGTCTTCACTACTACCACCTGCGCTCTCCAGGGACTATTGCTGGCCTGGATTATGCCCTCCTTTAGTAGCCGCTGGACTTCGGAGCGAATGAAGGTCCGGTCCTGGGCGCTGTACCGTCTGCTCCTAGTGGCGACGGGTTTGCAATCCGGGGTGAGGTTCGCAAACAAGGACTGGGGTTGCACCTTGAGGGTGGCGAGGCCGCAGATAGTGAGTGGGGGTATGGGGCCGCCGAATTTAAACGTAAGGCTCTGTAGGTTACATTGAAAATCTAAGCCCAGCAAGGTGGGGGCACAGAGTTGGGGAAGGACGTTAAGTTTGTAGTTTTTGAATTCCCTCCCCTGTACCGTTAGGGTAACTATGCAGAATCCCTGGATCTGTACGGAGTGGGATCCTGCAGCTAGGCAAATCTTTTGTGCGCTGGGGAAGGTAGTTAAGGAACAGCGTCTTACCGTGTCGGGATGTATAAAACTTTCCGTGCTCCCGGAGTCGACTAGGCATGGCGTCTCGTGGCCGTTAATTAGGACCGTTGTCGTCGTCGTCTGGAGAGTCCGGGGCCGAGCCTGATCGAGTGTAACCGAAGCGAGCCGTGGTTGTAGTAGTGGGGTGGGGTCCGTTGTTGCCGTCCAAGATGGCGTCGGGGATGGACAAAATGGCCACCCCCATACATCGCCCGTGGCTGAGGGGTCACAAGATGGCGTCGGGGGTGGACAAAATGGCCGCCCCCATGCGTCGTACAGGTCGGGGGCGGTCCAAGATGGCGGGGCCCCTCCTCCCCTCGTGGTGGTCGGGACCCAAAATGGCGGCGTCTGCAGGTCGCACATGGTGTGCAGGGGGGTCTGGGGGGCGCTAGGACCGCGCGGAGTTCCTGCATTGCGAGCGCCCGGGCCGCGGGCGCTAGGACCGCGCGGAGTTCCTTGACTGCGAGCGCCAGGGCCGCGGGCGCTAGGACCGCGCGGAGCTCCCTCGCCGGGGACAGCGGTGGTCGGGGCCCAGGCCGGCGGGTCAGTACTGCGAGCGCTGGGACCGTGAGGAGCTCCCTCGCCGGGGACGGCGGTGATCGGGGTCCAGGTAAGTTGCGCCGGCGGGTCAGGCGTGGGGCGCGGGACGGGGGTGAGGGCCCAGGTCGGCGGCGCCGGCGGGTCAGGCGTGGGGCGCGGGACGGGGGTGAGGGCCCAGGTCGGCGGCGCCAGCGGGTCAGTCGTGGGGCCGCAAGCGCTGGCACCGCGCGGAGCTCCCTCGCCGGGGACAGCGGTGGTCGGGGCCCAGGCCGGCGGGTCAGGCGTGGGGCGCAGGACGGGGGTGAGGGCCCAGTTCGGCGGCGCCGGCGGGTCAGTCGTGGGGCCGCGAGCGCTGGCACCGCGCGGAGCTCCCTCGCCGGGGACAGCGGTGGTCGGGGTCAAGGTAGGTGGCGCCGGCGGGTCAGGCGTGGGGCGCGGGACGGGGGTGAGGGTGGCGTTCGGGATGCGAAAAACTCCTTCCTCTCAGTGGAGAGTGTTGGCCGGCACCCAAATCGGGAGCGCCGGCGGCGGGTCGTACATGGGCTGCGGGGAGGGGGGTTGGGGAGCGTAGGCGGCGTGCAGGGCTCCC